>NW_025533867.1:0-57500 GCF_020615455.1 Coregonus clupeaformis
AATAATATTTTATATTTCTATATGATCAATCCATAAATAATATAGACCTACATGCAACCGTATGTCTTGTGCTTTTGGCAATGATTTCTGTATAATAATTATGTATAAGTGATACCATTAATGTCTGCATAGCATGTTGTCTCCATTTTGGCAGATTAACTCATGCTTATTTCTGAAGATTAACTCAGGTTTTCGCCCAGCGGCTAAGGAGTTGGAGCTGTGGCAGGAGTTGGACCTATGGCAGAAAGGTGGCTGGTTCGAATCCCGGGCTGGGCGCTGGAAAAAACGGGCTGGCTTGATCTGACCACTGGAAGGCTGCTGGGTTCACATCCTCAAAACAATCACCTTTTGTTGATCAGAACTCTAGAGGTTCTTCTTCACTGAACCCAAATATATATATATAACTTTTAGTGGTTCCATATATTAAGGAAGTGATAGAAGCATTTCTGGTTCTATAAGGAACCTTCTTTTCTAAGTGTATAATAAACACGTTTTTCTTTTGATTATTTAATTACCTACATCATGTTATTTCAAGTTATCCCTTTGAAGCGCAACATCACGTTGTTAAAAAATAATCCTAAATTGGCCATGGCTATAAATTGGGCAATTGAAGGCATCTAGGGCGAAATATATGTTAGATGAAAATGAACATTGTATGCAATGTAGTAGGCAACATTATTGACAAGGGACTATCGTATCTGAAGATTATGCCTTTGTTAAATGTTTTTCATGAAGAAATGGAATGTTGTTTGTGTTAGTATCAAGAGGGAATGTTTTGGGTGTGACGTCACATACAACAGACCGGAAGTGTCTTGTAGACAGGGGAGACTGGGGATTGGCCAGAAGAGGGAGCCACCCACATCTTGGAAGGTTATATATAAGGGGGGAACAACGACGGAGGGGCAGAGCGAGCAGTCATTCTGAGGCGTCGCTCTCCGGGTGTCATGTCACCTGTCATTTATGCTGTAACCTCGTGATTTTAATAAAAGCCTCTAACACGATGCAGCATAGACGGACTCTTTGTTGACAGCAATAATGGCCACCATTCACCCGATACGACATAATGGCGCCCAACGTGGGGCTGGGTTTGCGTCTCTTCCTTGTTTCAGTCAACCGCCAGGCTAACTCGCTTTGAAGCATGGCCAAAAAGGGTGAGTGTTTTCTTACCGCCCGGGAGTTTGTTAGATTGGATACGACTTGTGTACACTGGAGAGAGATGTACCATACGACCTTGCCTCGGGTGGCGTTAGTTGCTGTTGACTGGAGTCTGCTAAATGTTATTCCATTGGTAACGGTTGACAATGGGGAAATTTAGAGCATTAAGATAGATTCCATTGGTAACGGTTGACAATGGGGAAATTTTGAGCATTAAACGGTAGGATTTAAGTATTGAAGTGTACGATTAAGGCAGATATGCGCATTCTTTAGGGCACTGTACCGCTTTAAGACCTCCAGGGGGGGCCATTTTAGATGTTGGGCCGACAAATCCGTTTACACGATAGAATGGGTGGGACGGTGTTTTTTTTTTTAAAGAGAGCTCGGATTAATGAGGTTTATCTGATTGTGATTATGATTTGACTTTTGCGTCCGACGGGATGTCTGATTGGGTCCTAATTTCTCGGTGTAATGCTCATTAGTCCCGGTAGCAAAAACGGTAGGATAAATATGTTTAAAATTGATAGGGCAGTGCAGGTTACTTAGGGCTGGGTAGGCCGCAGTTAGCTAGAGGCTAAAGCTAATGTTAATGCTAAATGGGAGTGTGTTTCATGCTACATGGTACATCGTGGCTAAGGCTAATGCTAATTGTGTGGTGTGCTACATGCTAATGTATCGTTAGAGACTCCATTGCGATGGATTAAAGTCTCTTAAATTTGTCTCTGTGTTTGTGAGTCAGGGTATATGTTTTGTGAGCGCTGTTAAATGTTGTTTGACTATAAGGGGGAAACGGGAGTTACAGCTGGACTGTTATTCTGTCTGTTTGGGAGGGAGTAGAGAATCTCCCTTTCACGGTGAATAAGTATTTTTGAATGGATGTGCGCATGTGCATGATTTTGCGACACTACACTACAGAAAGGTGGAGTTTATGGCACGAGATTATGACACGTTTTGTTTTACGGCACTAAACTACAACACGAGGGTATAGTAAAACTACAAAACTGCATTGTGGGTAACGTGTCATATTCTGTTGGGTAACACTGCAGGAAGAGACAGAGAAATAGACAGACAGAGGAGAAATTTTAACACGAGTATTCTAGTTGTTACATCGGTGGCTGGTTAAAGATGAAACTTGTTTTGTGACCTATTGAATTTATACATTAAATATATGTTGGCGAAGTATAATGAATTGAATTAAATGACGGATTAAAATAAAATAAAAATGTTTTTGAGCGATCTATTTAGTTCTGAGGTTAGTCTTAGAGTGAATAATGGGTGAACGAAGGAATGTTGAATATGGTTGAAATAACTCAGTGATTGCATTAACTACTAAAATCTGTTTCTGTGTATGTTCTTCTGTCATATGAGAGGAGCAATACGATACGACAGGAGAGAGGAGGGGCTAACGTGTGACTGACGTGCGTCACGTGACAAGGTGTGACGAGGCAGAGGATCAGATATCAGGCTAGTTCACAAAATCATCTTTTACAAAATATGTGATGTTATGACAATTTTACATAGGCTTGGCAAATGATTCATTAAAAATTGCATTTTGCAGGCTCTGTGTATCACTGGGGTTTGATGAGAGTTGTGTTGGGAATCAAGGATTGACATTATTCTGTAAATTTAAGATAATTAGATGCGGATAGAGCAAGGGGTTATGGGAATTGGAGTATTGAAGGGTTAGAGGCTTTGTTTTTGGGGGATTGCTTTGAAGTTGACTAACTTCATTTACTTGCATTTGATGGGTTGTGGTAAGATAGTCAACACTAATTGATAAATTGGTGACATAGGAATAAAAATGGGTTTTAATTATTCATGATTTTTAATTGATTTATTTGGAGTTTATTTGGATTTATTTGGAGTTGTTTAGGTTATATTAATAATTAGAGGGGGGGAAGCCTTAAGCTATACAGTCTAAAATAACCTAATTCACGATAAAGGAATATATAAGGGTTGTTACAATGGGGAGAAAGGACAGCAAGGCTAGATGAAGGTGATTACACCGATTGATATAGGGAAAAATAGTAATCCTTTAACTAAAGTAGTGTTAGAAAGTAGTGTTAGAAAAACTAATGGCAGAAGTTAGTACACCTTTCTCACATACGGATTCAGCAAAAAGACACCCACCTTATGAGAAGGAAGCTTCCAGTGATCATCCAGCAGGGTGATTATGGCATCAGAGATGAAGACGAATAATAGATAGAGGACAAGCAGAAACGACGATGAAGATAAATTCAAAACTCCAGAAGGAAGAAAATGAGATGTCGGGAAGAGAAGAGTGAGGTTAAAGAAGATGAGGATGATGAAGATGAGAGTGATGATGAAGAGGTCATGCATGGGTGGATATGACTCTGTGATCAGAAGGAAGTTGGCAAGATGAAAAAGAAGAAGGATACACGAGATTTGATCTCTGATGGAAGTTGAAGATGAAGAAAGCGATGAAGATTTGGAGATTAAAGGTGCTTTATGTTCAAGAGGATTTTATCCTACAATGACTAGCAAAGAAGAAATGGAGATATAGACCGATGTTTATCATGCCTGGATAAAGCAAATAGTTTAGAAGTAACACAGCTGAAGATACAGAAGAGGAGAAACTGCTGAGAAAAGGATCCCAAGAATTGGAGAAGAAGAAAGAACAGGACGAAGAAACTCTGAAAAACTCAATCATACAACGGGTGGAGAAGATAAGTTTTGGTTATGAAGAATCAGAGGAACCAAATCAACAATCACTGTTACAGCTTCAACTGAACAATATCAAATGCAATTGTATCAGCCACCAAGGGCGGCACCAGTTGATTCATATCCAAAGCCAGTTTCTGGACAGACACAGAATTGAAGAGGACGAGAAGAAATAGGAGGAGGAAGATTTCAGCTACATTTCCAGCAACTTTCAGAAGACTGTACTTTACCTGTGATGAAAATGCGTCAGGAGGAAACAACAGAGGAAGATATAGGAGCAAGTGAAGATCACCTGTTAGTGTCTAGAAGATTCGGAAGGGGGGGTGCCAGCGGAGAGCATCGATTAGAGAAGAAGAGAAAATAGCTAACAGTTGAAACAACCGACCATTAGAAGTGATAGTGAATAGGGGAAAAACTTATCTGGGTTCAGCCTAAAGAGGTTAAACATCTCACTAATTGATAACTAATTAGGATAGGGATTTGAGGTAGTAAAACAGTTAATTACTCTTAAGGTACTAATATTAGAAGATACTGTTATTGCAGTGTTGGGAAGAGATGCATTGTTTAAATTGAATTGTACAATAAGATGTACACTAGACGACTGTCTATTAGACAATCTGTCTGAAAAGTTAAAAGGGGTGACTGTTTATTCTTGGTTACATTCTTACACTAAGAGGTTTCAGGCTAGGCTAAAAGGTGTTTAGTCGTTTGCCAAGTCTGTGTGTAATGAGTCAGAAGCAGGTGGGGAACTTTCCCAATCACATATTCTAAAAATTTGGTGGTAAGGGATTTTGTGAATAAATCAGGGGAAAAAGTTTTAAATGTTATGAGAGAAAAGATTAGATTAAAATAAGTTAGGAGGACTAGGTTGAAGGAACTCTAAGACAGTAAGCTAAGTTTCAAAGTTAGTAGTAAGACAGAGAGAGAACAGTGAGGAAGGACGTTTTAGAGTTTAGTGGGAAGATATGGTAGGAGGTTAGATCTGTTAGGAGCCGATGCATTGATAAGAGAAGATTGAGGGTGATTGAGTATCTATAGTTACAGTTCCCAGCAGGGAGATCAAGGTAATTATAGGTGTATTTTTATAATCAAAAGTTTGAAAGTCAGGAATTAGAGATAGGACTGAGATTTGGGGAAAAAGTGACACTAGTGGTGATAGATGGAAGTACAAGCAGAGACAACTTTTCTTTGGGGAAAATTAGGAGTAACTAAGGACATTAACACTTCAGTTTATTAGAACAACAGGGAGAAGCAATTTAACTCTTTCAACATTGATAGTTATTAAAGCCATAAATATATCGTATTTGATTATAAGGGAACCAATACAGCACCAATGTTAGGGAAAAATACTTATTAGGGTTAGGATGGGGACGTTTCTCCCATATGGAGAGATAATTATGGAGAATAAGTATTGTTTTCAGGACCAGGAGTAGAAGCTGTTGCACCTAGTCAAAGGAGGGATAGTTTGTACAACGATATGAAGTGGAAGAGGTTAGGAGTGACTGTTCACTTATGTTGCGTAATGTTACAGAGAAAGGTCAGGGAGAATATATGTATACTTATCTAGGGCAAGCATTAGAAGTTGTTCCGGTTAAGAATTATTGGTTAAAAGGCTATGTAATTAGTAAAGTGACGCTTATGATGGAAGATTTCAAATCTGTTGAAGTTTCACAGTCACCAAGGGAGTTCAGGAAGAATAGATTACAGTAGTCACTCCAACAGTGAATAATACACATAGGATAATGGGAACTTTTGCACTAGAAGTAATTAGGGTTGATACAGCAATTAAGTCAACTACTTTAATGGTAACTTTGGAAGGGATTAGTGATATGATGGCAATAGCAAATGTAGGGAGTATGACATCGACAACAACTTTTCTGAAATTAAATGGGGAATTTTAGACTCATGGGTTATGTTACGGATGGAGAGTGCTGTCAATGATAGTACGAATAGGGTTAAAATAGGAGAACAGATAGTAGTAGAGAGAATATAGATTCATCATGGAGGACAGGATGAGGTCTTTGATTTTAATGACAGACAAGGAGAGGTATCTGATCAGTACCGCTCGTTCTTCTGTTGTGAAATTAGAGATAGATTAACTCATTCTGTAAGATCAGTGAGGAATCTTGAGGGTCCATGTCTGTTGAGAATTCCAGCACCAAACATGTTAGACGGTCGCGCGGCCTCTATCAGGTATGGGTCAGTCTTATGCTTTGTCATGACTGTGGTATCAGCAACAGTCATTGACAGATAAAATAATGTCGTTGTCAGAACAGGGGTTTAAGCCTAGGTTTAAGTGTTCTTGGTTAAATGAATTACCCTATGGGAATTGTTAAATGGGAAAGGAAAATCAGGTAACAACGGAACCCTGAAGTATTCAGGTGAAACATTGAGGGCTAAAAGTTGTTTTGTTCTAATAAAACATATGAGGTAAGGGGTATGTTTATGGGAATATCAGATTGTGATGATTATATGATGACTTTGGATAAGCATGAACATAAGGTTAGAGATGACAAATATAATGTAATTTTTATGGACCAGTTAGTAGGAACAGCAGGACTTTGATGGTTAAAAGATTAGCTTTTGACTGACAATGTGACTATGGGGAATTTTAGAGATATTTAGAGGGTGTGTGGTGATAAAGCATATATATTCTTACATTATGGATGGACAGGATTTTGTTACATGTCAACGTTGAAGCTTCCATATGAGGTTTTTACCATTATAAGAGGGATAGCACCGGATACAGCTGAATCTAGGGTTAAAATAGGATAAAAAGGGACATGTCATAGGCTTCAAGCCTATCATTGAAGGATAAGTCTAAGGGAGAAGGGGGGACTTTATTCATGGTATGGTGTAACATTTGGGAAGATTATGTTGATAAATATTAGTTATACTTTGAGTCCAGATAGTTCAGATAATATCACTGGGGTTATAGATGCATTGAAGGAAATAAGGGATGCATTTGGAAGACTTGGTGGCAAGATCAATTAGGCCAGTAGGGGCAGTGATGGGTCAGATTTTAGTTTCAGCTTTGATAACACTGTGATGTTTGTAATTTGTTACTAACCTTTGAGAAAGCTATGATATTGAGATAGGTTGGAGATTCATTCTTGGAGACAACACTCAGATGCCGGTGTTGACTGTTCCTGATCTGGAGGAAGATGGATGGACTACTGATGGATAAATATCTTTTTTTTTATGAGTTGATTATTTTTCAATTTTTTTCCAATATTAGTGTGATTTGTAGTATGATTTATGAATCAAAGGGGGGAATAGGTTTATGTGATTCATACATCATTTATATATCATTTTTAAATTCTTAGGTGAAATGGAGGTTTAATTTGAAAATGTTGTTTTGCAAAAGATACTGTTTGGTCGTTTCTTTTCTTTTCTTCCAGAAGCATTTGTTGGAACATGTGGAGATTGAAATACTCAAACAAGGACAATATGAAGGGACAATATGACTGGAGGAGATGAAAGAAGGAGAGGGTGTGGAAAGATTCTGATTTCATCATCAACAATCCATTGGAAGAGGAGACTACAGGGAGATGAAGTGTAGTGGACTACATTCCAGTGTCTGCAATGAAATATAGACATGTGTAATACATAATTGTGTAATAGTCTCAGGTATTAATTTTTGTAGAATGATGTTTGATGTTATTGAATACATGTGAGGATCTTAGATGTTTTTGTTTATTTCGTGAATGTTTAGGGACAGAAGGTCTAGGAAGGGAGAGATTCATTGTACGATTCGATGGGTTGACCAGCCGTACAGTGGATGTTTATGGATAGGATTTTGTTTGCAGGGGCTTACATGTGTATTTAATTGCATCATAGTTTCAAAATGCATTTACATGGTTTATGAGGTTATCTGGAGTACCGACGGTGGTTGCCTGGGGCAGAGGGACCGTGAGAGAATTTTACTGTCTTGATTGATGGATGGATATCTGAAAAGATGGCTGCCGGACAGTTTTTCGCTCTTACACTCCATAGAGATTTCTTCATATGTCATAGTAATGTATTCACACTTCATAAACAGTTATTTCATAGAAAGGTATTTACACTCTAGAGAAGAATGTTTTTGGTTTAAGGTTAAAGATACTCAATAAGATAAATTGTTACTGGTCATAATCCTATTCTGTTTGTTTTCGAGACGTTTAGTTCGTCTCGAAGGGGGGAATATGTAGTGTATTAAGATTGTCTTTGTTTAATGTTTTTCATGAAGAAATGGAATGTTGGTTATGTTAGTATCAAAAGGCAATGTTTAGTATAATGTCACATATAATAGACAGGAAGTGTGTTGTAAACTGGTGATTGGCCAGAAGAGGGAGCCCATCTTGTTGCATTGTTTATAAATAGGGGGGTTAGGTGAGGAAGACGTCAGAACGGCCATGGCAATCTGAGGAGCCGTTCTCCTGACCTCGCGAGTCTGTTACTCATGCTGAAGCTTGTGGTCTGAATAAACCTTATGATCAACGTTCAGTATGAGCAGACTCATTTTGTTCATCAGCAATAATTGCCACCACTCACTCGATACGACAGAAGCAAAGCCTTCCTCTGTGACTAGACTGCCTGACAGCCTGCACAGAGTCAAATCATATTAAAACCACACTGCTATTCTTTGGTGGTGAAAATAGTGGCAGTATATTTTTTTCAACATATTCAGATACATCAGTGTCCTGAAACCTGATATATCTATTCATAAATGAATGTATCATTATTAGAAATTATCATAATATTGCTTGTGGAGAGGAAAATATATAGTACAAATATTTGAGTAGACTGACCAGAGCAGTTAAAAGCAGTATCAGTCAAAAAGACAGACAGTGAGGTATCAGATTTAGATTGTATTGAGTATACAGTCCACACCATATCTATTTTGACAGTGAAGCTAACATTTTAAATGTGGCTCTATACTCCAGCATTTTGGATTTGAGATCAAATGTTTCATATGAGGTGACAGTATATAATGTCACATTTTATTTGAGGGTATTTTCATACATTTCTGTTTCACCGTTTAGAAATGAAAGCAATTTACGTATCTAGTCCGCCTATTTGAAGAAGTAATAAGTATTATGAACAATTCACTTACAGTGTATTAAAGTAGTCAAAAGTTGAGTATTTGGTTGTAAACTCGTTGGTTGCATTTGCAGTTTGTTTTGGTTGTGTTTTGGGTTATGTTTTTTCCAATAGTAACTGAATGGTGGATGATGACTGGAGTGATTTTCTGTCTAAGTGAGTAGATAACATGTTTCTAAACACTACTAAATTAATCCTGATGATGCCTTGATTAAGAAAAATTATGAATGAATCATGAATAATAATGAGTGAGAAAGTTACAGAGGCTACAACAAAACATGCTAACCTCTCACCATTACCAATAACAGAGGGGTATGATCCTTGTTCCTCTGTAACTTTCTCATTAATCATCATTCACGATTCATTCATGATTATTCATAATCATGTTAGCATCCACATGAATGTAGAAGTGTTCAGAAACATCTTCTATTCTTACTGACAATACAAGTGAAGTGACTCCAAAATGACAGGACATTATTCACCATTCAGTTTCTATTGGGAAAAACATCATCCAAAACACAACCAAGACAAACTGCAAATGCATTCAACAAGTTTGTAGAATCACAGGCTTGATGTAATCACTGTGGGTAAGGAATATTGGACCAAAAACATTTGTATGTATTTCTATTTAATAGGCAAGTCAGTTAAGAACAAATTCTTATTTACAATGATAGCCTACACCGGCCAAACCCGGACGATGCTGGGCCAATTGTGTGCCACCCTATGGGACTCCCAATCACAGCCGGTTGTGATACAGCCTGGAATCGAACCAGGGGGTCTGTAGTGACATCTCAACCACTGAAATGCAGTGCCTTAGACCACTGCGCCACTCGGGAGCCCAATAAACTTTTGACTAATTGAATTTGTCCAAATAATGGGAGAACTAGATACGTAAAATGCTATCATTTCTAAACGGTAAAAAATATATATGTATGAATACCCTCAAATAAAAGGTGACATTATATACTGTCACTTAATATGAAACATTCTATCTAAAATCCAAAATGCTGGAGCATAGCACCAAATGTAAAACTGTAAGCTTCACTGTCCAAACACATATGGTGTGGACTATGTGTGCCTGGTAAACACATGTGGATCTGGTGAACAGTTATCACTTGTTGACCAACTACAGGAATACTGACCTCAGAGTCTCCAGTTTACAGTGGGGATTCCCCAGGACAGCAGAGAGCAGCTTCACTCCTGAATCCTTCAGGTCATTGTTACTCAGATCCAACTCTCTCAGGTGTGAGGGGTTTGACTTCAGAGCTGAGACCAGAGAAGCACAGCCTTCCTCCGTGACTCCACAGCCTGACAGCCTGACAGAGAGATCATCATGATTTCACAAACTGTTAATTTAACACCAGTAGTGTAGAAGGACATTGGCAGATGCATTTGGTTTATTCTCTCAAACAACATATAGATTCATCTTCCGTCTCCTAGAATTGTATGCTCATATTGTTATACTAATATGAACATCAATGCATTGATTCAGTAAGTTTTTCAATGTAATATTATATATTATATACATATTATAATACATATATTTCTCTAAACTGAATATTTCTTCCTGATGATTAGTACTTAAATGTCATTTTATGTACTCACAGAGCAGCTCTGGAGGCTTTGACCACTGGCAGCAGCCTCAGAAGACCTTCCCTCTGATCTGGAGTATTTCTTCAGGTCAAACACATCCAGCTCCTTTTCTGAAGTCAGCAACACAAAGACCAGAGCTGACCACTGTGCAGGTGACAGTTCTTCTTTTGAGAGACTTCCTGATCTCAGGTAGCTTTGGATCTCCTCCACTAGAGAATGGTCATTCAGTTCATTCAGACAGTGGAACAGATTGATGCACCTCTCTGGAGAGGGATTCTCCCTGATCTTCTCCTTGATGTACTTGACTGTTTCTTCATGGCTCTGTGAGCTGCTTCTTGTCTTTGTCAGTAGACCTCGTAAGTGCTTCTGATTGGACTCAAGTGAGAGGCCCAGAAGGAATCGGAGGAACAGGTCCTGGTTTCCTGTCTCACTTTGTAAGGCTTCATCCACAGCATTCTTGTAGAAAGTAACTTCAGTCTTGTGTCTGAGCAGCGAAGAAATGTTACTGGACTTAATTTGAAGTTTGTCCATTAGTTTCTCATTGTTGTTGATGAATGAGAGGAACACATATACAGCAGCCAGAAACTCCTGAATGCTCAGATGCACAAAGCAGTACACCTTGTCCTGGTACAGCACACATTCCTCTTTAAAGATCTGTGTGCACAATCCTGAGTACACTGATGCTTCATTGACATCAATGCCAGCCTCTTTCAGGTCTTCTTCATAGAAAATTAGATTGCCCTTCATAAGCTGTTGAAAAGCCAGTTTTCCCAGTGACAGAATGCTCTCTTTATTCCAGTGTGGACCTGTCTCTTCTTTCCCAAGATACTTTTCATTCTTCTGTTTGGTATGAAACTCCACAAGGTGTGAGTACATCTCAGTCAGAGTCTTGGGCATCTCTCTCCTCTTGTCTGTACTCAACATGTGTTCAAGGACTATTGCAGAAATCCAACAGAAGACTGGAATGTGGCACATGATGTGGAGGCTCCTTGATGTCTTTATGTGTGAGATGATTCTGCTGGCCAGGTCCTCATCACTGAATCTCTTCCTGAAGTACTCCTCCTTCTGTGGGTCATTGAACCCTCGTACCTCTGTCACCTGGTCAACACACCCTGAAGGGATCTTATTGGCTGATGCAGGTCGGGTAGTTACCCAGAGGAGAGCAGAGGGAAGCAGATTTCCCTTGATGAGATTTGTCAGCAGAACATCCACTGAGGTTGACTTTGTGACGTCACAACAGATCTTGTTCTTCTGGAAGTCTAGGGGCAGTCGGCACTCATCCAGACCATCAAAGATGAACAGAACTTTGTACTTGTCGTAGTTGGAGATTCTTGATTCTTTGGTTTCCTTTGAGAAGTGATTGAGAAGTTCAATCATAGTGTGTTTTTCCTTTTTCATCAAATTCAGCTCCTGAAAAGGGAATGAAAATACAAATTGGACATCCTGATTTGCTTTTCCTTCAGCCCAGTCCAGAATGAACTTCTGCACAGAGACTGTTTTTCCAATGCCAGCGACTCCCTTTGTCAGCACAGTTCTGATAAGTTTGTCTTGTCCAGTTAAGGGTTTGAAGAGGTCGTTACATTTGACTGCAGTCTCTGGTCTTGCTTGTTTCCTGGTTGTTGTCTCAATCTGTCTCAGCTCATGTTCATTATTGACCTCTCCTGTTCCACCCTCTGTGATGTAGAGCTCTGTGTAGATCTTATTGAGAAGTGTTGGGTTTCCTTGTTTAGCGATCCCCTCAAATACACATTGAAACTTCTTCTTTAGATTAGATTTGAGTTCACGTTGGCAAATCACAGCAAGCTCATCTGAATGAAGAAATAACACAGAGGATATTAATATTACGTATGTTTTAATGCCTACAGTATTGTAGGACTGTTATAAAGTTTTTAATAAAAATAATTTATTCTCTTAACTTACTGTATAAATGTGTAAATATTTTCATAATGCATTACAGACTGGATTATATTATTATTGGTATTCTCTCTCTCTCTCTCTCTCTCTCTCTCTCTCTCTCTCTCTCTCTCTCTCTCTCTCTCTCTCTCAACAGAACACATCCCTGCTGCTACTTGATGAGGTCACTAGGTGTTGTGTTAAGGCTTCTACAATATCACTGAGTTACACAGCTACTTTAGCTGTACTTTAGCTACAGCTTTTAAATGTTCTAAAACAGCATTCAACATGAGGCAGACAGCTCTTACTTTTCTCCAGTGTGTCAGCAAGCTCCTTCTGGTTCATTTTCCTCAGGACGTGCAGTGTGATCTTCAGAGCCCCCTCTCTGGCACTGCTCTCCTGCTTCTCATCTTCAGCATCCACCACTTCCTTATCCTGCTTCTGACTCTCAAAGCCTTCTGGGAGTTCTGGACTAAGAATCCTCTTGAACATCTTCAGCTCGTTCTTCACAAATGTCATAATATTCTCTTCAAGCAACTGAAATAAATCAAGTAAATAAGTTAAGCAAGAAACTAAATGCTTTCTCATTCATTAACACATGAATGAATGATTGACAGATCAACTTTACTTGAGGTAAACAAAAACAAATGTACATAACAGGACCACATACACTGAATATGGAGGCCAGGTCTGTTTGATGACTCTGTGAAGACTGACCACTGAGAATCTCTGACTCTGATCTCTCCTGTTGGTTTCTGTGGACAAAACATGAGATTACATCTCCTCATCCAGGGCACTGAGACAGAGTTCTGAACCCAGAGGCGTTTAGACTTCAGGGAACGCTTCAAGGTGTCTCCCCTTTACAACAGTAACCAGAGGCTGGCGCTAACAGTCAGTTGCATGCCACAGCAGTAACTCATGACATTGTACCGCATCTTGCTTCAGTTTTTTTTTCTTATAGTACTTCTTCAAGACATTTCTCTTACATTATTTTTGATAGACATATAATTTACTCTAAACCAGTTTTAGCTGTGTTTTTTCCTCCAAAATGTGATTTACTGTAGACCTTTAATAATTGTAAACAGGCCTATAAATCCAAAAAGGTTTTAATTTGAGAATGTTCATTTGTATGCCTCAAATATTCAACTGTCTTCAAATATCTGATGATTAGTTGAATCAGGTGTGTAAATGCTGGGCAAGAACAAAAGTATTGAGAAACCCTGAGATAAACATCAAACCCTATCATTTAAAAGCTCCTCCACCATCTTTACCAGACGTTTGACTGATAACATGTGATAACACTTTGAAAACTGCTGTCTGTCAGCAACTCAGCTCAAGTAGCAGTTCTACTAACTAGTACTATCTCATTCCAGGTATTCATTCTTACTCTGTCCTTTAGAATAGATTATTGTTCAGAAATACTTAGAAATACTCACTTTATTTTTTTGTTCTCTCCATATAGCGTTTTCTGCTCTGTCGTCTCAAAATGGATCCTGTACAAAAGAACAACTTTACTTTCTGTTTCATCTCAGCCATCTCCCCATCCTGATAATCAGGTGTTTTATTGGTATCTTCCACTAGATGGCAGTAAACACCTGCTGTAACTAGACTACGACTATGTGTTCGGTTTCATACATGCAGTTTCCCAGAGGAGGAGTGCTGATCTAGGAGCAGGTCCCCCCTGTCCATTTAATCTGTTTCATTATGATCTAAAAGGAAAAACTGATCCCAGATCAGTACTCCTACTCTTTATGAATACTGTCACAGGTGACTCCTCAAGATGAGGCTCATGATTTATACGTTATATTCTTTAAGAATCAATTAATATCATTAATTGAACTGCTTTGCCATGAGCAGATCTGTGAGGTCTTAACTTAAAGGTACATATAGACTTTATGGTCATTTTAATGGGGTTGAACATTCATCCCATCAGATTGTGTATATGATTTTATGAGTTAAGAAAAATACTGACTTGGAAGCATCTCTCTGACCTCACCCTGCTGAAACACACTCAAATAAAGACCACATAGCTACAGTTATATGCTTTTCTTTTTTACCCACTTTTACAGTCAATGTGTGCACTGGCATCCATATGACTCAGTAGAATATACAGACTAGTTAGCCAATAAGGGTTCAGCAACATCAAGCAAGCAGCACTAAACATACAGGCATCTCAGGCAACACAATCTCACACTCAACACGTGCAAATATATGCTAAAAGTTTTGCAGCAGATTTCGTGTTTGAACGTGCGCGTTTTTGTGCTACTTAATTCGTAAGAAAAGACTAAACTAATTGTGTGACTTCCTTTGTGAGAAAAGACACAAATTTAACGAGTACCATGTAAGCCTTTGCAACAACCATATAAACGCGATATTATGAATATACAGAAATATTGTCTTAATTTAATCCCTTTTAAAAACTTGTAGTTGTTTATAAACTGTTGTAGATTTTTCTGAACAGACTTTTCAGAATACAATGAATATAAGCAAAGCATGATGGATAATGGTGTTTTACTTGATTGCAGTTCAACGTATTTCTTACAGAAAACAAAGCTGTAAACCGTTGCTGATGTAAAAAGGGCTTTATAAATACATTTGATTTATAAATGTGATTTTATTGACCTGAATGTAACCGAAAATACAATACAATAGCCTTGCCATTGTTAATCAATACCAATTTCAGCATCACATTTGGGGAAATTGATTCAGTCATTGTAGTTTTAAAATATTGTTGGCCAACCAAAACGTTAACCCGTAAAGGGATAGGGTGGAATTGTACTGTGAGCTGGCTCAGTCCAAACACATGGCTCTGGGTGTAACCACCTTTTGGCTTTCCACTGAAAAGGGGGTAGCTGCATCCAAATATGGCGAACGGAGTATGGCCGAGTGGGTGTGTCGAAAGGAAAGTAGTGGGCGTGTGGAAAAGGAGTGGGTGTGTCGAAAGGAAAGTAGTGGGCGTGTGGAAAAGGAGTGGGTGTGTCAAAGTGCTCTGCTACAGGTTAGACGGTTTTGATTGAGAAGTGTTGTTTTTCTTCTGTGTCTTCCCAGGAAACTACCGTACATTGAGCTACCGTACCACCAGAGTTTGGACTTCTGTTTTTAAGCCAGAGGATGAGTGTGAGTCGTATTTCACTGTTAGTTTTACACAAATAATTGTACATTGTCAGTTCTAAAACTGATGATTGTTTATTTGTGATTAAAAGTATTGATGATGGGTGTAGTTCATGTGTAGAATGCGTGTGCAGCTGTCACCCAGCTACTAGGTAGCTACTTCCCATTGAGTCTGGAGTTAGTTTTAGTAGCTACTTCCCATTGAGTCTGGAGTTAGTTTAGTAGCTACTTCCCATTGAGTCTGAGTTAGTTTTAGTAGCTACTTCCCATTGAGTCTGAGTTAGTTTTATCAGCTACTTCCCATTGAGTCTGAGTTAGTTTTAGTAGCTACTTCCCATTGAGTCTGAGTTAGTTTTAGTAGCTACTTCCCATTGAGTCTGAGTTAGTTTTAGTAGCTACTTCCCATTGAGTCTGAGTTAGTTTTAGTAGCTACTTCCCATTGAGTCTGAGTTAGTTTTAGTGAGCTACTTCCCAGCCATTGCCAGACAGTAGTATTTGTCAAGCAGGAGCGAAGGGCGACAGGTTTGTATCAAGAACTGCAACGCTGCTGGGTTTTTCATGATCAACAGTTTCCCGTGTGCATCAAGAGTGGTCCACCACCCAAAGGACTTCCAGTCAACTTGAAACAACTGTGGGAAGCACTGGAGTCAACATGGGGGTGCAATTCAATTTATTGTATTTATTTATTTAACTTTATTTAACTAGGCAAGTCAGTTAAGAACAAATTCTTATTTACAATGACCGCCTACACCGGCCAAACTCCGGACGACGCTGGGCCAATTGGGCGCCGCCCATGGGATTCCCAATCACGTCCGGTTGTGACAGCCGGAATTGAACCGGGGTCTGTAGTGACGCCTCAAGCACTGAGATGCAGTTCCTTAGACTGCTGCACCACTCGGGAGCCCAAGTATTTACCATTAATTTCTATTGGGCACAAACTAATCTGAAACACAATCTAAACAAACAGCAAATGCATCCAACAAGTTTGTAGAGTCACAAGCTTGATTTGGTCCTTGCGTGCTATGAATATGGGACCAAATACTTTTCACATATAAGTGAACCACTGCACCACTCGGGAGCCCCGATATGAGGAAGGTGTTCTTAATGTTTTGTCCACTCTGTGTATGTTTCATGTGTCATTTATATTTCATTTATCTTTTCAAGGGCTGATGACAAAGGATTTGTTTTGGTATATATATATATATATATATATATATATATATATATATATATATATATATATATATATTTAGGGGGTAGATTTGTTGAACACTTTTAGGTTACTACATGATTCCATATGTGTTTTTTCATAGTTTTGATGTCTTCACTATTATTCTACAATGTAGAAAATAGTAAAACATAAAGAAAAACCCTTGAATGAGTAGGTGTGTCAAACTTTTGACTGGTGGTGTATATATCAACATTGTATCAACCATCCCCCTCATAACTAATATATCAACATTGTATCAACCACCCCTCATAACTAATATATCAACATTGTATCAACCACCCCTCATAACTAATATATCAACATTGTATCAACCACCCCTTCATATCTAATGTATCAACATTGTATCAACCACCCCCTCATAACTAATATATCAACATTGTATCAACCACCCCCTCATAACTAATATATCAACATTGTATCAACCACCCCCTCAACTAATATATCAACATTGTATCAACCACCCCTTCATATCTAATATATCAACATTGTATCAACCACCCCCTCATAACTAATATATCAACATTGTATCAACGCACCCCTTCATAACTAATATATCAACATTGTATCAACCACCCCCTCATAACTAATATATCAACATTGTATCAACCACCCCTCATAACTAATATATCAACATTGTATCAACCAACCTCATAACTAATATATCAACATTGTATCAACCACCCCCTCATAACTAATATATCAACATTGTATCAACCACACCCCCTCATAACTAATATATCAACATTGTATCAACCACCCCTCATAACTAATATATCAACATTGTATCAACCACCCCTCATAACTAATATATCAACATTGTATCAACCACCCCCTCATAACTAATATATCAACATTGTATCAACCACCCCTCATAACTAATATATCAACATTGTATCAACCACCCCTCATAACTAATATATCAACATTGTATCATCCACCCTCATAACTAATATATCAACATTGTATCAACCACCCCTCATAACTAATATATCAACATTGTATCAACCACCCCCTCATAACTAATATATCAACATTGTATCAACCACCCCCCCATAACTAATATATCAACATTGTATCAACCACCCCCTCATAACTAATATATCAACATTGTATCAACCACCCTCATAACTAATATATAAACATTGTATCAACCACCCCCTCATAACTAATATATCAACATTGTATCAACCACCCCCTCATAATGCCCACATTCATCTGACACACACTAATGTCAGATACTGTTTATATTTTCAATGAACAATTAGCCTACCAAACATAATTAGTGATTCTAATGTAACGCATATAGGCCCTTTTTATTAATGTGTAATTGTTACTCAATTTCTAATTGACAGATATTGGATTCCATCAAAGAACTCTGGTCAAAAGTAGTGCACTTTCAAGGGAATAGCGTGGCATTTGGAACACAAGGATCCAGTACCTTTGTCCATTGAACAAACATTGTTCCAGTGTGACGAGGTGTGAAGGTAGGAGTCAGGCGCAGGAGGTAAAATACCGAATTCCAGAGATTATTCCGTTTACATAAATCAAACGCCCAAGCGTCAAAACGAAACTATACAAGGGAATAGCGTGGCATTTGGAACAAAATGATTCCAGTACCTTTGTCCATTTAACAAACATTGTTCCAGTACAAAGACAGTGATCCAAACAGAATGTTGTAGACTAACTATATTGGAAAAGGCCCAGGTGAAATGAACAGCTGTATATATCAAACTGTGAGACTAAGAATGAGCTGTTTTCTAATATTGCACCAACGTTTTATATCAGGACCACGGACAGCTGTTGCTAGCGAGCGCAGGAGAAATGCAAGGCGTGCCGTGCTGAGTTCAGCACTGTGGCAGCGGAGAATGGAGAGCACCACTAACGACAAATAGGAAGACCACAAGATGGTCTTTGTCTTCTGTAAACATTGCACTTTGAAATGAGGATATGAATCTGTGATTTTCAACCATCTGACCTGCTGCTGTCTGATTCATTTCATCTGATTAAGTTACCAGACGTTTGACTGATAGCAAAACCCAAGACCAGAGCATGTGTAAAAACCTTGGCATGATATGGTTTTCCATAAGCAAAGTCGACATTAGAATGCAGTTTAAACCACCTCTGACAGAATGTATCTAACGCTCTCTAGAGCGCCTAAAGTAGTTTTCCTGTGATTTGTCACCTTATTTCTTGATGTGCATCAGTCCTACAGCGTTAATATGTTTTATGGAATAAGGGTTGTAAAATAGGTGTCTCCTTAATGACAATCTAAATAACATGTATAATAGTCTACCTTATATCTCATTCCAGGTATTCATTCTCTTACTCTGTCCATTAGAATAGACTATTGTTCAGATTATTGTTCAGAAATACTCACTTTATTTTTCAGTTCTCTCCATATAGTGTTTTCTGCTCTGTCATCTCCATATGGATCCTGTATATTCAATTTCAGCTCAGTCGCCTCCCCACCCTGATAATAAAGTGTTTTATTGGTATCTTCCACTAGATGGCAGTAAACACCTGCTGTAACTAGACTACGACTATGTGTTCGGTTTCATACATGCAGTTTCCCAGAGGAGGAGTGCTGATCTAGGATCAGGTCCCCCTGTCCATTTAATCTGTTTCATTATGATCTAAAGGCAAAACTGATCCCAGATCAGTACTCCTACCTCTTTATGAATACTGTCACAGGTGACTCCTCAAGATGAGACTCATGATTTATAACTTATATTCTTTAAGAATCAATTAATATCATTAATTGAACTGCTTTGCCATGAACAGATCTGTGAGGTCTTAACTTATAGGTACTATATAGACTTTATGGTCATTTAAATGGGGTTGAACATTCATCCCATCAGATTGTGTAAAGGATTTTATGAGTTGAGAAAAATACTGACTTGGAAGCATCTCTCTGAACTCACCCTGCTGAAACACACTCAAGTAAAGACCACATACAGTGGGGAAAAAAGTATTTAGTCAGCCACCCGATTGTGCAAGTTCTCCCACTTAAAAATATGAGAGAGGCCTGTAATTTTCATCATAGGTACACGTGAACTATGACAGACAAAATGAGAAAAAAAAATCCAGAAAATCACATTGTAGGATTTTTTATGAATTTATTTGCAAATCATGATGGAAAATAAGTATTTGGTCAATAACAAAAGTTTCTCAATACTTTGTTATATACCCTTTGTTGGCAATGACACAGGTCAAACGTTTTCTGTAAGTCTTCACAAGGTTTTCACACACTGTTGCTGGTATTTTGGGCCCATTCATCCATGCAGATCTCCTCTAGAGCAGTGATGTTTTGGGGCTGTCGCTTAGCAACACAGACTTTCAACTCCCTCCAAAGATTTTCTATGTGGTTGAGATCTTGAGACTGGCTAGAGCCACTCCAGGACCTTGAAATGCTTCTTACGAAGCCACTCCTTCGTTGCCCGGGCGGTGTGTTTGGGATCATTGTCATGCTGAAAGACCCAGCCACGTTTCATCTTCAATGCCCTTGCTGATGGAAGGAGGTTTTCACTCAAAATCTCACGATACATGGCCCCATTCATTCTTTCCTTTACACGGATCAGTCGTCCTGGTCCCTTTGCAGAAAAACAGCCCCAAAGCATGATGTTTCCACCCCCATGCTTCACAGTAGGTATGGTGTTCTTTGGATGCAACTCAGCATTCTTTGTCCTCCAAACACGACGAGTTGAGTTTTTACCAAAAGTTCTATTTTGGTTTTATCTGACCATATGACATTCTCCCAATCCTCTTCTGGATCATCCAAACGCACTCTAGCAAACTTCAGACGGGCCTGGACATGTACTGGCTTAAGCAGGGGACACGTCTGGCAATGCAGGATTGAGTCCCTGGCGGCGTAGTGTGTTACTGATGGTAGGCTTTGTTACTTTGGTCCCAGCTCTCTGCAGGTCATTCACTAGGTCCCCCGTGTGGTTCTGGGATTTTTGCTCACCGATCTTGTGATCATTTTGACCCCACGGGGTGAGATCTTGTGTGGAGCCCCAGATCGAGGGAGATTATCAGTGGTCTTGTATGTCTTCCATTTCCTAATAATTGCTCCCACAATTGATTTCTTCAAACCAGGCTGCTTACCTATTGCAGATTCAGTCTTCCCAGCCTGGTGCAGGTCTACAATTTTGTTTCTGGTGTCCTTTGACAGCTCTTTGGTCTTGGCCATAGTGGATTTTGGAGTGTGACTGTTTGATGTTGTGGACAGGTTTGAGTTTGAGTTTATTTTTACAGGGACAGTGCACATTAATCAACGTTTCAGTAAAAGTGCCGGTTTTAGCCAGCCGGCTAATTTTCAACCGCAGTCCCTGGGCAGGTTATTAAAAACAATTACAATATAGACAATAACAACCTAGAACAAGACATAGCATACAGACATAGCAACATAGGACAAGCAAGACTTAGCATACAGACAGAGCAACATAGAACAAAAAGCAGCAAGACAAAATTCATAAAAGCAACAAAGTGTTTCCACACCTCACAAGTTACAGACAACAGACATGGAAAGCGGCAACACACAGCTAGGGACCATGTTCACAAATCTGATTGACCTTTAGCCATGTCTTCAAGCATTTTGTGAAAGTGTGATATGTGGTGCAGTTATGTGTGTCTGATGGCAGTGTATTCCAGACATGGGGAAGCTCTCACAGAAAAACCGGATTTACTAAAGGTGCTTTTCCTTAGGGGGAACTACACAGTCACCTCTCATGGCAGACCTTGTGGATCTGCTGCCAAATGTTTGGGTTTTCTGTTTAACAAATATACTGAGTGGAGGGGGAGCCAAGCCATTTAGGATCTTGAATACAAGACATGCATCGGTGTATTGCACAAGATTTTCCCAACTCAGGAGCTCATGCTTTCTAAGGATGTGACAGTGATGATGGCTATTGGGCTTCCTATCAAGCACGTTGAGAGCCTGTTTGTAGACAGACTGAATAGGTCTTACTGTTGTACAGCAAGCTTGGGCCCAACTAGTCAAGCAGTATGTTAAGTGGGGGAGTATCATATATTTGAAGTACAGTTTTGCTACCTCTGTAGTCAAACAATTTCGATAAATCGGAAATTAGCTAGGTTGAATTTGGTTATTTGAATTACCTTTTTCACATGCTTTTAAAAGAGAGGTTGGAATCAAGTATGATGCCAAGGTACTTAAAATCAGATACCCCCTGGAGCTTCTCCCCTGACACATAGACTTCTGGCTCAGTAGCATCTGTTGCCCTCTTTGTGAAGAACCTGCAAACAGTTTTTTCACATTGAGATGCAAACACGAGTCACTGAGCCACTTTGTAACCTGGACCATTACAGTAGTGAGTTCTTGTGCAGCTTGTTGTTTGCTCTTTGCATGCACATATATCACTGTATCATCTGCATACATTTGAACTTCAGACCCAGTACAGACAGAAGGCAGATCATTAATGTACAGGCTGATCAGGAGGGGCCCCAGTATTGACCCCTTGGGGCACACCCACATCATAGCTAAGAGTGGGCGACAGCTCATTGCTCACTCTGACACACTGAGTTCTGCCTTCAAGGTATGATTTCATCCATCTCAAAGCATCGGGGAAAAGTTGAACTTGGACAATTTTGTGATGAGAATCTCATGGTTAACAGTATCAAAAGTTTTCCTTAGGTCCAGAAACACAGCCCCAACAACGCCCCCTTTGTCCATCTTGGACTTCACATTTTCCAGAAGAAAGCAGTTGGCCATTTCTGTGGAGTGTTTCGCTCTGAAGCCAAACTGCATGGAATCAGTTGTTCTGCTACACAGTTGTTCTGCTACACACTTTTCAACAACCTTTGACACCACAGGTGTCTTTTATACTGATAACAAGTTCAAACAGGTGCCATTAATACAGGTAACGAGTGGAGGACAGATGAGCCTCTTAAAGAAGAAGTTACAGGTCTGTGAGAGCCAGAAATCTTGCTTGTTTGTAGGTGACCAAATACTTATTTTCCACCATAATTTGCAAATAAATTCATAAAAAAATCCTACAATGTGATTTTCTGGAATTTTTTTCCTCAATTTGTCTGTCATAGTTGACGTGTACCTATGATGAAAAATTACAGGCCTCTCTCATCTTTTTAAGTGGGAGAACTTGCACAATTGGTGGCTGACTAAATACTTTTTTTCCCCCACTGTAGCTAGAATTATATGCTTTTCTGTTTTTACCCACTTTTACAGCCACTGGCATCCATATGAACCAGTGAAAAATACAGATTAGTTAGCCATCTCCCCAATAGATGGACCCCACGCAGAACTTTCAGCAATGCAGCATCTTCAGTAAGCCGAGTATTCCAGACACTCTCTTCTTATGAACCAGTTGCTATTAAATGAAGGTTTTTGGACAGAAAACCTGCGGCTACGGTAGGATTCTAGGCTAATCTGGCTAGCACCTCTGTTCCAAGATAGTCAGGAACAGTCGGAGGTGGAGGGGGCTGTGGAGCCATTATCCTGGCGGTGCTTGTGGAAGGGTGGGTAGGCTCTGCACACGGAGCTAACTGAAGCTCGGCAGCATCATCACTGTTGGGCTTGCCGGCGGCCTCGCTGGTTTGATGATGATGCTGCTGCTGCTCATCACTCTCCTTTGGCTTTGTTTGGCTACTTTTTGTCCATTGTCTGAAGAAGCCTATTGTGGTGAAACGTCAGGAGCACGTTTTTTTGTTGAAACTTTTAAATGAGCCACATGGATGCTAACTGGGGACTCAGCTAAAACTAGACAAATACACCTTTATTTTGGTATTTTGGGGACCAAATAAATGTATACCAACAGTGGACAATTCCCAGCAAAAGCATGGAGCTACAACTCTCTAGTGGAGAATAGAGGGAGTATTCCCCTTGGAGAATCCAGAGTGGCTCACTGAAGAAAAACATATTGGAGAATAACAACAATCTCAATCTGAAGCTTAATAAAAAAAAAGGGAATTCCTCTGAAAATCAGGAACACCATTCTTCCTCCTGCCCCACCTATTGTCCCTGTATGAATATTAGTTGACATCTAATTGGAGAACATACTGCTTTATAGATCCCAGCCTGACAAACAATTGTTTGGGCCTTACTTTGAGCACTTTGCACTGTGCCTCCGTTGAGTCTCCATGTGTCAAGCAGTACAGAGAAACGCCCTCTAGATGACAGCAGAGGCCTGCTCTTGGATCTACCCTGTCTAACCACCAGTTTAGTGACCTTGTTCCATCAATATGTCCATACTACTTCACAACCGATTTGAGGTCTTGACCAGCAATGTCCCATTGGGCTCAACCAAGCCGAGAGTGAGGTTCTAGAAAGAGGACTGACTTTCATACCAACTCCTAAACAGGTGGACTGCAGGGAGCTCCGGAGGGATCTACACTTCTATCATAGAAGATTGAAGTTATTAGATCATTTTGATTATGAAACAGATTTTCCTCATCTACTATTTCCAAACCCCTCACATTGGGAACCTCAGTTGGCTCTGTCATATCCTCACATGGCCTCTCCTATCATTGCTACGCTGACGACACACAACTAATCTTCTCCTTTCCCCCTTCTGATAACCAGGTGGCGAATCGCATCTCTGCATGTCTGGCAGACATATCAGTATGGATGACGGATCACCACCTCAAGCTGAACCTTGGCAAGACGGAGCTGCTCTTCCTCCCGGGGAAGGACTGCCTGTTCCATGATCTCACCATCACGGTTGACAACTCCGTTGTGTCCTCCTCCCAGAGTGCGAAGAGCCTTGGCGTGACCCTGGACAACACCCTGTCGTTCTCCGCTAACATCAAGGCGGTGACCCGATCCTGTAGGTTCATGCTCTACAACATTCGGAGAGTACGACCCTGCCTTACACAGGAAGCGGCACAGGTCCTAATCCAGGCACTTGTCATCTCCCGTCTGGATTACTGCAACTCGCTGTTGGCTGGGCTCCCTGCCTGTGCCATTAGACCCCTACATCTCATCCAGAATGCCGCAGCCCGTCTGGTGTTCAACCTTCCCAAGTTCTCTCACGTCACCCCCTCCTCCGCACACTCCACTGGCTTCCAGTTGAAGCTCGCATCTGTTAGAAGACCATGGTGCTTGCCTATGGAGCTGTGAGGGGAACGGCACCTCCGTACCTTCAGGCTCTGATCAGTCCCTACACCCAAACGGAGGGCATTGCGTTCATCCACCTCTGGCCTGCTGGCTCCCCCTTCCTCTGCGGAAGCATAGTTCCCGCTCAGCCCAGTCAAAACTGTTCGCTGCTCTGGCACCCCAATGGTGGAACAAGCTCCCTCACGACGCCAGGACAGCGGAGTCACTCACCACCTTCCGGAGACATTTGAAACCCCACCTCTTTAAGGAATAAAGTAATCCTTCTACCCTTCCCTTACCCCAACCCACTCCCCCCCCCCTCCCCAAAAAATAAATATAAAAAAATAACACATTGTAAAGTGGTTATCCCACTGGCTATAAGGTGAATGCACCAATTTGTAAGTCGCTCTGGATAAGAGCGTCTGCTAAATGACGTAAATGTAAATGTAAAATGTGAGTCAGTGTCAGAAACTATACAGACTGTTATACGTAGGGATGTGGCTTCCTTTTCACAATTCAGAACCCGACCTGTATATCAGCTTAACCTTACACATCTTTCAAAAATCAAGCTCTAGAAACATTGAACATCAATCAGAATATAGTGATTAAACCAGCAGATAAGGGGGCTCAGATTGTTGCAATGGATCAAGTGAATATCTTCTTGAAGCCAATAGACAATAGGATAATGGTAAACACTATGTTCCATTGTCCCACTCAACACAACCGGAAAACACAAAGATTCATCCAGGAGATAGTGAGTAAACTATATGAGGATAAGTACATTACAGATAAACAGATAGGTCTATCTTTTTGGGGCAGATTCTCAAGGCCTAGGCAGTTTTACTTACTGCCTAAAATACATATCTCTGAGACGTTGGCGGTTCCCTACGGCTGACCAATAGTAAGTGATTGTGTCTCAGAATCTTCCTGTATTGCTGATTATATTGACTTTTATATCAACCCTCTATCCCAGAAACACCCCAGGTATGTTAAGGATAGTTATGAATGCAGGGTTTATTACTATTGTATTACTCTTTATATTAACTTAGCTACTGACTTGTTCATTGTGTTGTCAAGAGTTAACCTGCTAGTCAGCATTTCATTGCACTGTTAACTCCATGTATATGACAAATAAACAGACTTGAACTTAGAAGGGAAGGGGGAGGGCAGCCAGAAAGGGAGGGGAAAAGATGGCCAGCTAAATTACAGTATGTGTCCTCAAATGTTATGTCATCTAAACATCTCACATTAGCTGGAAGAACTGACAAATGAAATGAATTATAGAGGTCTTATAACTTATTATTAGTTATAACTATAATAAAACAGGCCTTACCATATCTATAAAGAGCATGTTCTTCAATCCAGTCCTTTTCAGACCAATCGTTCTCCTCGGTCAAAGGTGAAGCCATTCTGTCAACTTGAACTATGTGTCTGTGGAGCCGTGCTGGACTTTGAAATAGTGTCGGTGCCCTATTATATACTGAACGCCTCGGGGGGTTTGGAGGCGTGTCTAGGTATGACAATCCCTCTGTTCCTGGGTTGGTTTGAGTTTCGCTCTATGTCAAAGCCTGCGTACAGAAAGAGAGGAGAACGTCGCTTTCACAATCATTCAAGCAGTCATTCAACGGAGGAGTCCATAATGCCTGGGTTGAACGCTGTACACGCTTCTACATGGAGAGTCAGCTGTAAACACAAGATTAGGTTTTTAAAACATAGTACACCTTTTGTTTATTGCTTATTATATAAAGATGATTACTAATTTAAATGTTGACTCACGTCTAAAATATCTTGATGGTGAGTGACTGAGTAAAGATACAGCTTCTGTCTGTTGTTCCTCAAACTCGTTATCCTCTATAACAATCACTTCTGTTTGTGGTGTTGCTTCTTGATCCACATCAATTACTTCGGGTAACTCGTTATCCTCTATAACAATCACTTCTGTTTGTGGTGTAGCTTTGATCCACATCAATTACTTCGGGTACCTCCTGCATAAATGTAGGGTAACCTGTAGAATTTACATAATATTACAATATAAATGTTTTACTTAAAAAATACTGATATTGAACATAAAATACAATATAGTAATAATATTAATTAGTAGAAAGGTTCAGAACTTTCGTAAAACATCACAGTACAGTAAAAAAATATATGGCAAATAGAAATCCAACATGGATGGTAAGTTAAGAGATAGATGGGAGGTGTTGAATGGAGTTGAAGGATGGGACTAATGACAAATAACAACAAATAATAACAAGATAACTAATAACGTAAGCATACTCTGTCCATAATAAGTATATAGGTTGTAGGTTGGGAGCTTTTTGGGAAAGAGCACAGTTAGAAAGATATGGCATATAGAAGCAAACCTGGATGGACATCATGAAAATGATCAGAGCGGTTGAGAGTAGAAGAAGTACAGGAGCAAAAACAGAACAAATATAATTATTGTAAAATTGGCTGTGTCCATGAAATGTATATAGTAAGTATAAGCTGGAAGTAGAGGCCTAAGCATTGTTGTTCACTAGTTTACCCCAAGTAGGGAAAGGGTGGTGGGGTTGGAAAGTAATAAAGGGAATATCTTTTTTTAAAGGATATGTACTGTATGTATGTACAGTGAGGGAAAAAGTATTTGATCCCCTGCTGATTTTGTACATTTGCCCACTGACAAAGAAATGACCAGTCTATAATTTTAATGGTACAGTGAGGGAAAAAAGTATTTGATCCCCTGCTGATTTTTGTAACGTTAGCCCACTTACAAAGAAATTATCAGTCTATAATTTTAATGGTAGGTTTATTTGAACAGTGAGAGACAGAATAGCAACAAAAAAATCCAGAAAAAGCATTTAAAAAAATGTTATAAATTGATTTGCATTTTAATGAGGGAAATAAGTATTTGACCCCTTCTCAATTAGAAAGATTTCTGGCTACCAGGTGTCTTTTTATACAGGTAACGAGCTGAGATTAGGAGCACACTTAAAAGGGAGTGCTCCTAATCTCAGCTTGTTACCGTATAAAAGACACCTGTCACAGAAGCAATCAATCAATCAGATCTCCAAGCTCTCCACCATGGCCAAGACCAAAGAGCTCTCCAAGGATGTCAGGGACAAGATTGTAGACCTACACAAGGCAGGAATGGGCTACAAAGACCATCACCAAGCAGCTTGGTGAGAAGGTGACAACAGTTGGTGCGATTATTAGCAAATGGAAGAAACACAAAATAACTGTCAATCACAAAATCAGCAGCGGATCAAATACCTTTTTTTCCTCACTGTAGTGTGTATGTATGTGTGTATGTGTGTATGTATGTGTGTATATATGTTTATATGTGTTAATGTATGTGTAGGTGTATTATCTCCCGAGTGGCGCAGTGGTCTACTAGAGATCCTGGTTCAAATCCAGGCTCTGGTCGTGAGCGCCCGCGACCAGGAGACCCATGGGGCGGCTCACAATTGGCCCAGCGTCGTCCAGGGTAGGGGAGGGAATGGCCGGCAGGGATGTAGCTCAGTTGTAGAGCATGAAGCTTTGCAACGCAGGGTTGTGGGTCCGATTCTCACGGGGCCAGTATGGAGAAAAAAAATTAAATAATGTATGCACTCACTCACTCTGGATAAGAGGTCTGCTAAATGACGAAATGTAAATATGTGTGTGTGTGTGTATATATATAAAAAAACATGGGGGGACTGGAAGTGATGCAGACAATTACATTGATGGAAGATACAATCTATCTGCAATATTAAGCTGATCTACCCCACTTAAAAAAATATAATAATAATAATAATAATAATATTAATTACCTGAAAATTGTATGTCATCCAGTCTTAAAATGTCTGCAAAAATCAAATATTTAAATAATGTTAAATATTTAAAAAACCATTGTTATACATTGTGTGAATTGTTATCCATTGAGAGATATAGAATAGTATACTATCGTGCTAGGTAATTTATTTTATACAACTGTGATGTAACTGAACATCCACTAGGTGGAGCCAGTGGTCCACTCTTGATTAGACACTTCACATAAAATAGAAATTTGTTTGGTAAAAAACAGTAGGATAAATACATATGTAGGTAGATATATATATATATATATATATATATATATATATATATATATATATATATATATATATATATATATATATATATATATATATATATATATATATAATATATATATATATAATATTATACTAACATTATATATATTATATATATATATTATATATATATCATATATATATATATATATATAATATTATACTAACATTCTAGATACACACACACACACACACACACACATTCTAGATTCACACACACACACACACACACACATAATTAATTGGCATAATTAATTGACTAGTAATTTTTCTATAACTGTGATGTAGCTGTACATCCACTAGGTGGAGCCAGTGGTCCACTCTTGAGTAGAGACTTGGTTTGGCATGCATTTTCATGGTTTCTGAGACACCTTGAGACATGTCACATAAATTTGACATTTGTTTGGTATAAACAGTAGGATATATACATATGTAGGTAGAGTCCATTCTCGTTTAAAAAAATCAATAACACAACATCTCATTCATTATATACTATATCATTTTATACAATACATTATTAAAAACATTCATTTATAATATACAACATAAATGATATATATAAATATATATATATATATATATATATCCATAGTTAGATATAGAAGCCTTCATCATATTGAAAATTCAACTCACCTTCAAAAATGCTCTTTAAGTCTCTTTAAGATGTATGTCTTCAGGCCTTCTGGTCCTCTGGGTCTTTTTTCTTGGTTGACTGAGAAATCCCATGGACGCTCTTTTATAAAGGTCAAATGGATCTGTTTAGGTTAGCAGTAAACGGGACATCTTTAAAGAATACAGTTACCTTTTTTTGTTTTTAATTGACTGAGACACTTGGGGGACCCCATGTGTACATACAGTTCCCTTGTGTGTAAGGGACTCCTAGATGAGAAAACTGTTGACCATTTAAATATGGATAGCTGAGAACTATTTCTAAAAGGTTAAACAGGTTTACAAAACAGTTGTTTTAAAGAAACACCACACACGCTCACACACACACACACACAACCCAAAGAACCAGTGGCTCTTGTGTAGAGAGACAGAGAGAGAGAGAGAGAGGAAGAGAGAGAGAGAGAGAGAGAGAGAGAGAGAGAGAGAGAGAGAGAGAGAGAGAGAGAGAGAGAGAGAGAGAGAGAGAGAGAGAGAGAGAGAGAGAGAGAGAGAGAGAGAGAGAGAGAGAGAGAGAGAGAGAGAGAGAGAGAGAGAGAGAGAGAGAGAGAGAGAGAGAGAGAGAGAGAGAGATAGATAGATAGATAGATAGATAGATAGATAGATAGATAGATAGATAGATAGATAGATAGATAGATAGATAGATAGATAGATAGATAGATAGATAGATAGATAGATAGATAGATAGATAGATAGATAGATAGATAGATAGATAGATAGATAGATAGATAGATAGATAGATAGATAGATAGATAGATAGGGAGGGACGGAGAAAGAGAGAGAGCTGTAATTCATTGAAGGTAAATACAATACACCTTTTATTTTCTTCTAAAATGTTGCTACAGAAATGGAAGCATTTATATACAAGTTATTAAAGTTCACTAAACAATATTGAATATTAAACTATGACACTAATGTTTACTACTAAACCTTTATATGGATCATAAACTGTATTATTACACAATACTACACCGTACTAAACAATACATGTTTAAATGTAGAATTATTATAATAATTTTTTTCTTAGAAAAAAAGCAGAATCAGCATTTTTCTCCTTTTCAGGGGCCTTTTGTAACCCGACACCCCCATCAGTCTCCAAATCCCGTCTTCAAGCTGTGAGGGACTCAGACGTTGCCTCTTCCACCAGACTCTCCATGGCCTTCAGGTTTCACATGTTTTCTTTTCCATGATAGATCAACCTTCTTGCCGATAAGCCCAAGTTTTGTCTTGAGGACAGAAGGGACCATCTTCGTAAATGTTCACGATGGTGGAAAAACTGTTGCACTTGTTTCATCATATCAAGCACCTTAAACCAATCTCGCGATTTGAAGCTAAAGACAGGCACAAAATAGTTGACCTCTGTCATACGAACTAACAGATTTGTGGCATTTGCGCTGTCGAATTCAGAACAACCTAAAATTGTCACTTTGGAGTCTGGACTATACGCTACTGAAGAGATTCGTAAGACTTTCAAATCATCTGGCCCACAGACTTCCTCTTCCAGTGCGTACTCCAGGCAGGGGATGGTCCATTCAGGGCCTGTTAGATCTGACATAGAGCAAGTCTTATCTTAAGCCATTCCCTCATGCGAAACGCAGGAGAAAAACTCCCGTTATTGGCTGAAAAAGGTTGTTGAGACAGCTGTGTGTGAAAATCTTCACTGTTGAATCATCCGGTTGGCCTCCACTTATATCAATCCCACCATTAAAACAATCAGGTGCATCACAAAGAATGGCATCGATGGTTTTGTCCCTTGTGGCCCAGACATGAAGGACACAACACACCTAGAATTGGTCTAGGAGACATGTTTTCTGGAGTTTTCTGTGGTTGATCTCTCTTGAGGTTTCTTGTCACTCGTAGTGTTCACAGGACAAGTCTAACACTTACTTGTACTCAGGCAGACCTACCCAGAAATTACTTTTTCATTCTACAAGGGGTCACAAGCTCACTACACAGCAGCTCCATAAGTTCACTACAAAATTCCTAACTGTTTCAAATTTTTCAAACAGTTCCAAACTTTAAGTTCAACTAGGTCAGTACACTACACATCAATCACCAGGCCATTACTTTTATTTCAAACATGTTGTAGAGGGTTCGTTACACAGTGCTGATATTCTCTTATTCTTAAACAAACTTTAAACTTTAGAAAAAGACACAGACAACGGCTTCTGAGTATATGTAAAATATCTTTAGTTATGCAATTGCAGGCAGAAGTTAATACAGAGACAACAGGATTTCGATAACTCTTCATAAGTTCTGCAAATTTTCCAAAACAATCTCTCCTTTTCATTCAAGCACGCCCTCCCTGGCAGATCAGGAGCCACCTTGTTTTTCTTCTTGTGTCTGTGTGGAAGCAACGAAATTGAAACAATCCAGGTCTACCTGTTCCTCCAGTTGATCTCTATCCCATGTCCTTGACTACACGCCCAGACCAGCTGCAGGGAGCTACCAGGTCTACCTGTTCCTCCAGTTGATCTCTATCCCATGTCCTTGACTACACGCCCAGACCAGCTGCAGGGAGCTAGAGGGAACCATCCTTACCAAAAGCACAGCATTGGTAGTTAAGAAATGTCTCTACTATTGTTAATCATATTCATTGTTAACTATTAATATTTAACAAATCAGGTAAATATGTGCTCTTCTCTCACAGCATAATAGATCATATATTCCTCATCAATGTGCTTTACTTCAAAGAAACAGCTGCACTATCAAGTTACATAAGCACACCCTAAATAGTGAAGAGAACGTCCGGACAGGATGTCCTTAAAAGGTCATAAACACAGGACACAGGAAAACTCACCAATCACTTTTGACAGCAAACCGTCTACTATATTCTCTCTCACAGGAGTCTGTGAAACAAGACAGTTGGAGATTGAAACATTGTATGTGTATTCCCTTCCCCAACTGCTCTGTTCACTCAGACAAACAAACCAGACTGCAGTTTCCCACGCAAGAATTAACTTCAAATCCTAAATTACTTGATATCTTTCAGAAATACATAATTTCCCTCATAATTCCATAGGTCTATAGGAGTGTCCCAGGTTTTCATTACAACCATTTCTAGTGCATATTGTTTATGGTTTCAATATCTTACTATCAGATTTGATAAATAACAGATTATAACATGAAAAGCTCAGTGTTGATTTTAAATATAAACATTAACAGTCCACAAAAATTGCGTGTAAAACAGTATATGTTGGCTTGGCTGATAAAAGGTAGATTGAATTTCTCTTGGCAGTTGTGGCTCCCAGGTCTACAGCCAATCAAGGACTAGCTACCCATCCCCACTGCTGCTCTCACCCCCACCCCCACCCCATCCCCTGACATGCTGGACTCTCAGGTTCTGTTCAATAAAGTGCAGCACAGCACAGTACAGTACAACTTTATTAGTCCATGTTACAGGGAACAAAGGGAATTAGTCTTTTCTGAAGGGGGTTGGTCACAGATCTGCCAGTTCAGATCCAATCCCACGTTTTGTTGTCTGGCTCAGGGACTCAAACCAGTGACCTTTCAGTTACTGGACTAATTCTCTAACTTCCACCTCCTAACACTTCTAGCATGGGCTTCTAGGCAAAGTTCCTTTTACACTATCCCATGTGTGTAGAAAACATGAGTCTGTCTCATGATCTGGTATTGAGGTAGTCCTGCCTTCATCTTCAAAATCAGTGTCACCTCAGGTCAAGAGGGCATTACCTCTTGGTCTAATGGTCAAGACACTGGTTTTTCCCATAGGACACCTGGGTACAGATCCCGCCCTACGAAATGTGCACACTCCTCCCAATGCAAGGTTTTGCAGGGGGCTGTAGGGCAGTATCACATCGCTCAGCTGTGTTCAACACTTCATTCCATAGGTCATCAAAAAATGACTCATCCCTGTAGTCATTCAAAGTTTGAACTAAGGCTTCAACTAAATCAACAGCCTTTGACAGGTCAAGTGATGAAGACTGCAGCATCTCTGATAGAAATGTTGCTTCTCCAAAAACGTTATGGAGTGGAACAAGGAACACAATGAATTGTAAATCTATCTGTGCAAGCAGACCTCGGCCCAACAGATCTGTCACCGTTGTGTTCTTGGACTATGTCTTGCAGGACTCGCTTAACGGCAGGCAATCTATCTATAATAGTATGTAGAGCCATATATCGACATGCCCAGGAGTGTCACTTAGTCTCTGAAGCTCTCTAGGTGCACCTGGGTACATCTCTCTTTGTACGCTAAGCCATTTTTGATGCACATGTATGACCCAGATGTGAAGACAGTCTTTCTAGTAAGGAGAAGAACTGTCCTACCTCAGGGACAGCTTTGACTGTATCCACTAAAAACTAAGTGTGACAGTGTGAACTGCAGTGGAGGTGAAAAGGCTTTCCTTGTTCTTTAAGCGTTGCCTGGACGCCTGAATGCTTGAGGCTCATAATCTGAACACCGTCATATGCTTGGCCTACTAGGTTGTTTTAGTATTCAAGACCATGACTTTCTAATATGTGTAGGATTTAGTCAGTAAGCCCCTGCTGCATCTAGTGGATCAGCCGATTCAAAGTGGAGACAGTCTCATGGGACAGCTCCACTGAAATAGTACCTGAGTACTAGAGATATCTGATCCTTTTGTTTTAACATCTTTTGTTTTCCGTCTGCCATTATGCTGAAGACCTCACTGTCTTTCACTTCTTCTATCATCTCTGTTGGAACCATGTCTGCCAAACAACTCAGAAACCTCATTCTGAATCCCTTTGCTTGTGTATTTTGCATTATGAATGGAAGTCAACCTTTTTCCACAGTTGTGTCAGTGCTTAGCTATTGTTTCTAGGATTGCCATGAAGTTCCCTTTATTATCAGACTCTGCAGACTCATCACGTGTCCTCTTTGTGCAATGTTTTGTGTGGCTGTAAGTAGTAGTACTTATCCTATTGTTTTAATATAGTCCTGATTTTCTTGAACCTGTTTGTTGTGTTCCTTGTTTTAGGGCATTTACCAGTGTTGCATTACTTTTTACAGCTTTCTGATAGACTCTCCATGTAATCATTGCTTGTTTGTGCCAGCTCAGACCTTGCATGAATTGCAAACCCCGTCTTTGTAAATTGCCTTCTTCCAGTTGTTAAAACCCCATTTTGAATCCAATCCAGTCTCTGAGACAGGCGAACAAAACACAAGAGTCTGATTTGTTTGAATATTGAAGCCAGGGGTGGATGTGGTACCAGGCACGGCTTGAAGCTCCTCCTTCGTCCCCCATCAGAGTTATTGGGTCCATGTTCATCACTGGCTGCACCGGTGGCTCCTCCCGGGATTGGCTGACATCACTCTCAGTCTCTCCACAGGTCTTCCAGCTGTCTCTCTCTGCTCTCTTGCTCCCTCCACACCTGAACCCTCTGGCTGTCTGACTCTCTGCCTTGTCTTTTCTTTGGAAGAAACATGAAGTCCCTTTTTTCTCTCTTCATGTTGGTGACAACTATAGAGCAAAAGCAATGGGGGACCAAGCTTATTCATTCATTTACTGAAAATAACTGACTCGCTAGGTAGCTAGCTTTCATGTCTAACCTTTTAACGTTACAATGCGTTACTGAGTGTGGTTTAAGTAAAAGCACTAAGCAACATGTGTTTTTGATCAAATATTATACCCTTTTTCATATTCCAACATTTTCGATGCTGACTGTTAGAACCAGCTACAAAACTAAACCAAAAACAAGCAAACGAATATATAGCCAGGATTCAAGCCAATTCGTTAATTAATTCACAAAGAAAGTAACAAACGGACAGGTTAACATTAGCTGATCTAACGTTACACTTCTGTAATGCATTTAATAGTTAACGATGTTACAAATACAAATATTCAACATGTTGCTCACCTCTCTTTATTTCCTCTTCTTGCTTGAACAATATTATTCGCGCCAAATTTCTTTCAACTTCTGAATAGAAAAAAAGCTGCAGATCCATGTGTTCCGCCTAAAGGAGTCCCACTAGAAAATGTGTTGGGTTACTTTAGTGTTCCGCTCGCCACTGTCTAATAACGGATGTAAAAAATAAAAAAATAAAGAACATGATCGCTAAAATTAATTCTGTGATAATTATTTCAGACTCCGCATTTAGAGGGGCCACAAGGGGGTCCAAGCTTGTTGTCACAGGGGCACGGCCCCCCCCAGAACCGTTAGTGTCTCACAGCCCTTCTTCGGCCTCGGTTACAAAAATACCATGCTGACTAACAGGCTGCCATCCTGGACGTCCGCCTGGAAGTGGATCAAAAGCACAAGAAGTTGGAAGATGCCATCTCTAAACTCGAGAAATTAGATTCTTACAAACATTTTCAAAAGTGCTTGAATTTGAGATTTCAAGGTTTCCGGAGGCCGCGGGAGGGACGAGACGCCATCTCCTTCCAACAGGAATGGAGTCACAAAAATCTGGATCTACCCTCCGCGCACCCACTGGAAATGGAGAGGGTCCATCGCACCCTACGGAGGAGGCTGCCTGGCCAGGTTGCACCAGGGCATTTGTCATTACATTATTTCTACGGTACCAGGACACTGTCCGCATCCTCCTCTGCTGCCCGAGCAAAGGGAGAGCTTGCACGGAGATGCAGAATCATGATCTTTCCGGATCTTTCTCCCATACTATACAAGAGGAGGATGGCTTCTTCCCACTGAAGAGGCTTCTGCGGCAGGCTGGCTCGGCCTACGGCCTGCTGCTACCCGACGACTTTGTAGGACGACACCAAGAATGGGGAGCGCACATTTGACTCTGTGAAGACGGCTGAAACATACATGAGGAAAGAACTCCCTGACTTGTTCTCGTCTACTACATCAGGAGGAAACTGTCTTCTGAACTTGGATACAGTGGATAGTGAACTGTTAGAACATGAGGATACAACCAAATGACTCATAGGATCGGCTGACTGGCTGGCTAGATGGCTAGCACCATAATGACAGGCCAGGTAAAGTTGGATCATAGCTAATGTTGACGGCTGGCTGGCTAGATGGCTAGCACCATAATGACAGGCCAGGCAAAGTTGGATCATAGCTAATGTTGACTGGCTGGCTGGCTAGATGGCTAGCACCATAATGACAGGCCAGGCAAAGTTGGATCATAGCTAATGTTGACTGGCTGGCTGGCTAGATGCCTAGCACCATAATGACAGGCCAGGTAAAGTTGGATCATAGCTAATGTTGACTGGCTGGCTGGCTAGATGGCTAGCACCATAATGACAGGCCAGGTAAAGTTGGATCATGGCTAATGTTGATTGCGCTATTTAGCCAGCTCGCTAAGTTTACCAGGGTGTTACTATAGCTACAGCCACACTATGCCAGGTAGTTACATTTTCTTTCTGGATACTTTTATTTTACCCATAGAGGTCCAGTGGGGTTTGGTTAAATAGTGATGTGGCGGACTGGGTTTCAAGCCTAACTATGGTGTTTATATTACTTCAGGGAATTTTTAGCTACTATACGTTTGCTGGCTTGTTTCTTGTTAGAGATGTATGCTAGCGTTAGTGATATTGAGGCAGGGAGAAGCTCCTCACTGGCTGGGCACCTAATTGCCAGCTAGCTGATAGCTGTACAGTGGTGTGTGTGTACATGTGTATATAAATATATATAATGGGGGTTGGGAGGGTGAACTCAGGAGGATGGTGATTGTTTACCTAATTGTCTCTACTTTATATTTGAGGGTGTCACGACAATTTCTATCAATGCTTTGAATAATTCCCAGAGGGGTGTAAGGCTCTGGTTTTAATCATGACCAGGTCGCATTTGTAAATGAGAACTTGTTCTCAACTGTTCTCAATAAAATAAATAAAAATGCTGATTGGTTGACGCTTTGTGTGTGCAGGTAGGCGGCTGGTGACTATGAACGATCCTTGTTGTTGTTGTTGTTGTTGTTGTTGTTGTTGAGACATGCTCAAGTGGGGGCTAAATAGTCCAGTCATTATTGTTGCCGATGTTTGTCTCTTTGATTCAAATTGTATTTTGTGACTCGACTAACAATATATTCATGTTACAGGGAACAGTCAGTGCACTTCTAATGCCATATACATATCATTTAGAATGAACCTCTTTGGAGGGCGAAGTGCTGCATAGCAGGTACATCTATCTTAAAGACTAGCGTCTAAGGGTATGGTTTATTAACTCCCTCATTGGGGAGGGGGTTGGTGGGTTTGTGGTAGGGTCAGGTATTAGCTCACCAGATGGTTACTACTTTATACTTTCATCATTTCATTTAGTTTCCATCTTTTTCCCTCTTTCTTATTATCTTTAAAGATGTCTGCTCCTAATAACTATACATTTATGGCACTTAACATTAGGGTACTGTAATGAATACTCAGGGAGAAAAAGGTGTAGATTCACGTTCAGAGCGCAGCAGGTGTATATTACGCCTTTACAGAAGACAGGAATCGTGGTCACAGGCAGGCAATGGTCATACAGGTAGGCAAACAGGCAGGTGAAACAAAACTAGGACTGAAGGCTAAAACTGGTTCTCACAAATGAGCTAGGAAAGGCTTAGTGACTAGTGGTTCTGGTGAAAAATGTCCTTTAAGTATCTCCACAATATCCCCATACGTCTTATTACCTGTTCTGTCTGGCTGTAGCAGGCTGCCTAGTAAATTAAATGTCTTTGGCCCCATTACACTAAAACATGGAGGCACAACGTTGTCCTCATCCATGTCTGTTCTGTATATGAGCTCCACTGATCAGATACTTTCATCAAACTGTCCAATGTTTCCAACAATTCCAGCCATTTTCGTTTCTCAATAAGCTCTGATTGTCACTCACTCAATATTGTTCTCAACCACAGCAATATTTTCCTCAGTCACGTGATCTTCATTCACTTCACTCACTGACGTTTCCTCCTAAATTCGCTCATTTAGCAGATTTAATTAAAAGGTTTGTCTTCACAGTTGAATAAATGTCCTTTCCTTTAATCACTGTATATTCCTCCTTTTTAATCACGTTGTTTTCCCACTCCAATGTCCGTCTCGAGTCCTTTTCTGCCGTCCATGACGATGTTAACTCCAGTGGTGGGAAAAAGTACCCAATTGTCATACTTGGAGTAAAAATAAAGATACCTTAATAGAAAATGACTCAACTAAAAGTGAAAGTCACCCAGTAAAATACTACTTGAGTAAAAGTCTAAAAGTATTTGGATTTAAATATACTAAAGTATCAAAAGTAAAAGTACAAGTATAAATCATTTCAAATTCCTTACATAAAGTAAACCAGACGATTTTCTTGTTTTTTTAAAATGTACGTTCAGCCAGAGGCACACTCCAACACTCAGACAATTTACAAACAAAGCATTTGTGTTTAGTGAGTCTGCCAGATCAGAGGCAGTAGGGATTTTCTCTTGATAAGTGCGTGAATTGGACCATTTCCTGTGTGTGTGTTTGTCCAGTGTGTGTGTGTGTTTGTGTGTGTGTGTGTGTATGTGTATCCATTGTGTGTGTGTGTGTCCAGTGTGTGTGTTTGTCCAGTGTGTGTGTCCAGTGTGTGTGTTTGTCCAGTGTGTGTGTGTGTGTGTGTGTGTGTGTGTGTGTGTGTGTGTGTGTGTGTGTGTGTGTGTCCAGTGTGTGTGTGTGTTTGCGTGTGTCCAGTGTGTGTGTGTGTCCAGTGTGTATGTGTCCAGTGTGTGTGTTCAGGTGTGTGTGTGTGTGTGTCTAGTGTCTGTATGTGTGTGTGTGTGTGTGTGTCCATGTGTGTGTGTGTGGGTCCAGTGTGAGTATGTGTCCAGTGTGTGTGTGTGTGTGTGTGTGTGTGTTTGTGTGTCCAGTGTGTGTGTGTGTTCAGTGTGTGAGTGTGTCTGGTGTGTGTGTGTGTGTGTGTGTCAGTGTGTGTGTGTGTGTGGGTCCAGTGTGAGTGTGTGTCCAGTGTGTGTGTGTGTGTGTCCAGTGTGTGTGTTTGTCCAGTGTGTGTGTGTGTGTGTGTGTGTGTGTTTGTGTGCGTCCAGTGTGTGTGTGTGTGTTTGTGTGTGTCCAGCGTGTGTGTGTGTCCAGTGTGTGTGTGTCCGAGTGTGTGTGTTCAGTGTGTGTGTGTGTGTGTGTGTGTCTAGTGTGTGTGTGTGTGTGTGTGTGTGTGTCCAGTGTGTGTGTGTGTGGGTCCAGTGTGAGTGTGTGTCCAGTGTGTGTGTGTGTGTGTGTGTGTTTGTGTGTCCAGTGTGTGTGTGTTCAGTGTGTGTGTGTGTCCAGTGTGTGTGTGTGTCTGTGTGTGTGTGTGTGTGTGTCCAGGTGTGTGTGTGTGTGGGTCCAGTGTGAGTGTGTCCAGTGTGTGTGTGTGTGTTTGTGTGTCCAGTGTGTGTGTGTGTGTGTCCAGTGTGTGTGTGTGTCCAGTGTGTGTGTGTGTGTCCAGTGTGTGTGTGTGTGTCCAGTGTGTGTGTGTGTCCAGTGTGAGGTGTGTCCAGTGTGTGTGTGTGTATGTCCAGTGTGAGTGTGTCCAGTGTTTGTGTTTGATCAGTGTGTGTGTGTGTGTTTGTTTGTGTCCAGTGTGTTTGTGTGTGTGTTTGTGTGTGTCCAGTGTGTGTGTTCAGTGTGTGTGTGTGTGTGTGTGTGTGTTCCCAGTGTGTTGTGTTTGACGTTATTATTTACAGGGACACTGGAGTCCCCATCATACCAAACCCCAAACCCTGGATAGAGGGACTCAGTGAATGTGGAGTGGAATGTGTTCAGGTGGTCAGTGTGTCAGAGGAGACTCTGTAGAAGGACAGAGTGCCGGCTGGCCAGTCCAGATACACTCCCTACTTTGTGGGAGCTGGAGGAGGGGGACGTCTATGGTAGTGGACTTATTATTGTGCCAGGCAGAGTAACTGTTGTCAGAGCAGATCAGACTCCAGGACTTGTCATTGTATCCAAGCCAACAGTCAGTACACTCTCCTCTCCTGCTGATTCCTTTATATGTCACTCCTATACCAACCCAACTCCCACTCCACTCTACCTCCCAGTAACAGCGCCCAGTCAGACCCTCTCTACACAGCACCTGTCTCCAGCCCCTCAAATCTCTCTGGGTGATCAGGATACGGCTGCTCCTCTCTCCTCCATGTCACCTTTCTGTTCTCTCAGACAGAGAGAGGAATCTGTTTACTGTGTTTAGGTCCAGTGTGAGATCACAGACATCTGATGGATGAAACCAGACACAATATTAGAAATCATCATCATTCACATTAGAATGTTAACTCACTTTTTCACTAATTCATTTAATGTAGATGTGTCTAGGTATCAAAAAGGAGAAGTTAAGGTAACTTGAGACTTGTTCAATGATCATATGTTATACTGTATGGTAATATAAAACACACTTTTTCCCATTAATTACACACACACACATACACACACAAACTGAAGAACACACACATCCTGAAATACACACACACACACACACACACTGGACACACATACACATCCTGAACACACACACACACACACACACACACTGGACACACACACAAACATCCTGAACACACACACACACACACACATCCTGAACACACACACACACACACACACACACACACACACTGAACACACACACAACCTGAACAAACACACAAACACACACACATCCTGAACACACACACACACACACACACACACACACACACACACACACACACACACACACACATCCTGAACACACACACACACATCCTGAACACACATACACACACTGGGATACACACACACACACACACACACATTTCTAATGTAACAGGAAGACACCACACACACACAAACACAGAACACACATTGTCAAAGCAACTCTTAGTAAACTTTGTTGTCCCTGATTTGTGCTTCTGTAGAACTACAGCTGATATTTAATATGACCAAGTAAGTAATGATGGTGGTCTTTGACTTTGACTTCACTTGAATTAAGACTTATTCTTAGTCATATTCTTCACAGCAGTCAACAGGTTTCATTGTGTTCTCTCCACCATGTTCCACACTGTAGCGGTAAGCAGAAGAACAGACAGTCATTGAGGGATACACCTGAACTCACACACACACACACACACACACACACACATTCAGCATATAACTTTGTACAAGCGGTGGTAAGAATGTTTGTCTGTGTGTGTGTCCTGTGTGTGTGTGTGTGTGTGTGTGTCTGTGTGTGTGTGTGTGTCCAGTGTGTATGTGTGCCCAGTGTGTGTGTCCAGTGTTTGTAGGTCCAGTGTGTGTATTTGTGTGTGTGTGTGTCCAGTGTGTGTGTTTTGTGTGTGTGTGTGTCCAGTGTGTATGTCTGTCCAGTGTGTGTCCAGTGTGTGTGTGTCCAGTGTGTGTGTGTTTGTGTGGGTGTGTGTGTGTAAAGTTGTCCAGTGTGTGTGTCACTGGAAACACACACACACACTGACACACACACACACACTTGACACACACACACACTGGACACACACTGAACACACACACACACACACACACACACACACACACACACACACACACACACTGGGCACACACACACACACACACACACACACACTGGACACACACACGCACACCTGGACACACTGGACACACACACTGGACACACATACATACTGGACACACACACACACACACACACAGGACACAAACACTGGACACACACACACACACTGGACACACACGCTGGCACACACACACTGGACACACACACTGGACATACACACATACACACTGGACACTCACACTGGACCCCACACACACACACACACACACACACACACACACACACACACACACACAGTCTTTATATAACTTAGTCCAAGTGGTGGTCAGAATGTTTGTCTTAACTAGCCTGATAACCCAACATGTCTGATATGAACATTGACATAAACCCTCTACATACTTGAGTTTCTCCAGTCTGCAGTGTGGATCCTCCAGTAAAGCAGAGAGCAGTCTGACTCCAGAGTCTCCTGGGTGATTGTAGCTCAGGTCCAGCTCTCTCAGGTGTGAGGGGTTTGACTTCAGAGCTGTGACCAGAGAAGCACAGCCTTCCTCTGTGATTAGACAGCCTGACAGCCTGCAAAGAGTCAAATCATATTAAAACCACACTGCTATTCTTTGGTGGTAAAAATAGTGTCAATATATTTTTCAACATATTCAGATACATCAGTGTCCTGAAACCTGCCATATCTATTCATAAATGAATGTATCATTATTAGAAATTATCGAAGTTTTGCTTGTAGATAGAAAAATGTATAGTACGAATATTTGAGTAGACTGACCAGAGCAGTTTAAAAGCAGTATCAGTCAAAAGACAGACAGTGAGGTATCAGATTTAGATTGTATTGAGTATACAGTCCACACCATATCTAGTTTGACAGTGAAGCTAACATTTTAAATGTGGCTCTGTACTCCAACATTTTGGATTTCAGATCAAATGTTTCATATGAGGGTGACATTATATAATGTCACATTTTATTTGAGGGTATTTTCATACATATCCGTTTCACCGTTTAGAAATGAAAGCACTTTATGTATCTAGTCCCCCTATTTGAAGAAGTCATAAGTATTCTGACCAATTCACTTATAGTGTATTAAAGTAGTTCAAAGTTTAGTATTTGGTCCCAAACTCGTTGGTTGCATTTGCAGTTTGTTTTGGTTGTGTTTTGGGTTATGTTTTGCCCAATAGTAACTGAATGGTGGATGATGACTGGAGTAATTTTCTGTCTAAGTGAGTAGATAACATGTTTCTAAACACTACTAAATTAATCCTGATGATGTCATGATTAAGAAAAATCATGAATGAATCATGAATAATAATGCATGAGAAAGTTACAGAGGCTACAACAAAACATGCTAACCTCTCACCATTACCAATAACAGAGGGGGTATGATCCTTGTTCCTCTGTAACTTTCTCATTCATCATCATTCACGATTCATTCATGATTATTCATAATCATGGTAGCATCCACATGAATGTAGAAGTGTTCAGAAACATCTTCTATTCTTACTGACAATACAAGTGAAGTGACTCCAAAATGACAGGACATTATTCACCATTCAGTTTCTATTGGGGAAAACATCATCCAAAAACACAACCAAGACAAACTGCAAATGCATTCAACAAGTTTGTAGTATAATAAGCTTGATGTAATCACTGTGTGTAAGGAATATGGGACCAAATACTAAACTTATGACTACTTCAATACAATATAAGTGAATACGTCCAAATTATTACGACTTTTTCAAATGGGGAGAACCAGAGGCATAAAGTGATTTCATTTCTAAACAGTAACACAGATATGTATGAAAATATCCTCAAATAAAAGGCCATTATATACTGTCACCTCATATGAAACTTACTATTTCAAATCCAAAATGCTGGAGCATAGCGCCAAATTAAAAACTGTAAGGTTCACTGTCCAAACACATATGGTGTGGACTATGTGTGCCTGGTAAACACATGTGGATCTGGTGAACAGTTATCACTTGTTGACCAACTACAGGAATACTGACCTCAGAGTCTCCAGTTTACAGTGGGGATTCCCCAGTCCAGCAGAGAGCAGCTTCACTCCTGAATCCTTCAGGTCATTGTTACTCAGATCCAGCTCTCTCAGGTGTGAGGGGTTTGACTTCAGAGCTGAGACCAGAGAAGCACAGCCTTCCTCTGTGACTAGACAGCCTGACAGCCTGCAAAGAGATCATCATGATTTCACAAACACACTGTTAATTTAACACCAGTAGTGTAGAAGGACAATGGCAGATGCATTTGGTTTATTCTCTTAAACAACATATCGATTCATCTTCTGTCTCCTAGAATTGTATGGTCATACTGTTATACTAATATGAACATCAATGCATTGATTCAATATGTTTTCAATATATATTATATACATATTATAATATATTTTTCTCTAATAGGAATATTTCTTCCTGATGATTAGTACTTAAATGTCATTTTATGTACTCACAGAGCAGCTCTGGAGGCTTTGACCACTGGCAGCAGCCTCAGAAGACCTTCCTCTGATCTGGAGTATTTCTTCAGGTCAAACACATCCAGCTCCTTTTCTGAAGTCAGCAACACAAAGACCAGAGCTGACCACTGTGCAGGTGACAGTTCTTTTGCTGAGAGACTTCCTGATCTCAGGTAGTATTGGATCTCCTCCACTAGAGAATGGTCATTCAGTTCATTCAGACAGTGGAACAGATTGATGCACCTCTCTGGAGAGGGATTCTTCCTGATCTTCTCCTTGATGTACTTGACTGTTTCTTCATGGCTCTGTGAGCTGCTTCTTGTCTTTGTCAGTAGACCACGTAAGAGCTTCTGATTGGACTCCAGTGAGAGGCCCAGAAGGAAGCGGAGGAACAGGTCCAGGTTTCCTGTCTCACTTTGTAAGGCTTTATCCACAGCACTCTTGTAGAAAGTAACTTCAGGCTTGTCTCTGAACAGTGCAAAAAAAGTTGCTGGCCGTTGATTGAGGTTCATCCATTAGATTCTCATTGTTGTTGATGAATGAGAGGAAACACATATACAGCAGCCAGAAACTCCTGAATGCTCAGATGCACGAAGCAGTACACCTTGTCCTGGTACAGCCCACATTCCTCTTTAAAGAGCTGTGTGCACAATCCTGAGTACACTGAGGCTTCATTGACATCAATACCAGCATCTTCAGGTCTTCTTCATAGAAAATCAGATTGCCATTCACAAGCTGTTGAAAAGCCAGTTTTCCCAGTGACAGAATGCTCTCTTTATTCCAGTGTGGACCTGTCTCTTCTTTCCCAAGATACTTTTCATTCTTCTGTTTGGTATGAAACACCACAAGGTGTATGAACATCTCAGTCAGAGTCTTGGGCATCTCTTCTGTCTTGTCTGTACTCAACATGTGTTCAAGGACTGTTGCAGAAATCCAACAGAAGACTGGAATGTGGCACATGATGTGGAGGCTCCTTGATGTCTTTATGTGTGAGATGATTCTGCTGGCCAGGTCCTCATCCCTGAATCTCTTCCTGAAGTACTCCTCCTTCTGTGGGTCATTGAACCCTCGCACCTCTGTCACCTGGTCAACACACCCTGAAGGGATCTGATTGGTTGCTGCAGGTCGGGTAGTTATCCAGAGGAGAGCAGAGGGAAGCAGATTTCCTGATGAGATTTGTCAGCAGAACATCCACTGAGGTTGACTCTGTGACGTCACAACAGATCTTGTTCTTCTGGAAGTCCAGGGGCAGTCGGCACTCATCCAGACCATCAAAGATGAACAGAACTTTGTACTTGTCGTAGTTGGAGATTCTTGATTCTGTGGTTTCCATTGAGAAGTGATTGAGAAGTTTAATCAAAGTGTGTTTATCCCTGTTCATCAAATTCAGCTCCCCGAAAAGGGAATGAAAATACAAATTGGACATCCTGATTTGCTTTTCCTTCAGCCCAGTCCAGAATGAACTTCTGCACAGAGACTGTTTTTCCAATGCCAGCGACTCCCTTTGTCAGCACAGTTCTGATAAGTTTGTCTTGTCCAGTTAAGGGTTTGAAGATGTCGTTACATTTGATTGCAGTCTCTGGTCTTGCTTGTTTCCTGGTTGTTGTCTCAATCTGTCTCAGCTCATGTTCATTATTGACCTCTCCTGTTCCACCCTCTGTGATGTAGAGCTCTGTGTAGATCTTATTGAGAAGTGTTGGGTTTCCTTGTTTAGCGATCCCCTCAAATACACGTTGAAACTTCTTCTTTAGATTAGATTTGAGTTCACGTTGAAGAATCACAGCACGCTCATCTGAATCTAGAAACAACACAGAGGATATTAATATTACATCTGTTTTAATGCCTACAGTATTGTAAGACTGTCTTATAAAGTTTAAATTATAATCATTTATGCTCTTGTCTGTATAAATGTTTTCATAATGCATTACACACTGGTGTGACTGATTTATATCATTATTGGTATTATTGATGGCATTAATAATGTTCTCTCTCTCTCTCTCTCTCTCTGTCTCTCCTCTTCTCTGTCTAAATTAATCACCACAACACATCCCTGCTGCTACTTAATGAGGTCACTAGGTGTTGTGTTAAGGCTGCTACAATATCATTTAGTTACACAGCTACTTTAGCTGTACTTTAGCTACAGCTTTTAAATGTTTGTTATAAAACAGCATTCAACATGAGGCAGACAGCTCCTACTTTTCTCCAGTGTGTCAGCAAGCTCCTTCTGGTTCATTTTCCTCAGGACGTGCAGTGTGATCTTCAGAGCCCCCTCTCTGGCACTGCTCTCCTGCTTCTCATCTTCAGCATCCACCACTTCCTTATCCTGCTTCTGACTCTCAAAGCCTTCTGGGAGTTCTGGACTAAGAATCCTCTTGAACATCTTCAGCTCGTTCTTGACAAATGTCATAATATTGTCTTCAAGCAACTGAAATGAATCAAGTCAATAAGTTAAGCAAGAGACTAAATGCTTTCTCATTAACACATGAATGAATGATTGACAGATCAACTTTACTTGAGGTAAACAAAAACAAATGTACATAACAAGACCACATACACTGAATATGGAGGCCAGGTCTGTTTGATGACTCTGGGAAGACTGACCACTGAGATTCTCTGACTCTGATCTCCCCTGTTGGTTTCTGGGGACAAAACATGAGATTTCATCTCCTCATCCAGGGAGTGCACACACACACACACACACACACACACACACACACACACACACACACACACACACACACACACACACACACACACACACACACACACACCCACACACCCACACACATACATACATCACACACACACACACACACACACACACAGGGAGGGAATGTTGTGTTTGTGTAATATTGTTTCAGGACTATGAAAATGGAAAAAAGGTTTAGCCTATGGATTACGAAAACAACAAAATAAATGGGAAAATGGGAGAGGAGAAATGACTAGAGACAGTGTTGTTTATCTCACTGACCATGACCCATGAGTTCTTCTTACCTTTGTTCAGTAGAAAAGTCTCCCTCTCTAAAGTTTAGAGGTGGATGCATAGACCGGTCACTCTTCATGGACACACAGCTGGGTACAGGGGGAGGCTGGTCTCTCCTGCTTGATTGGGCTTCAAGACAACAGAGACAAACATTACGTCTCTCATCTACTCTGAGCTCAGATGGGGAAACAAGAGTTTCATTCCAAAACGCTATATATCCATTTTTCAGAAATGTTCGTAAATTAGCTTTTTATTGTTCAAAGAAATGATGAAAGAGATTGGTGTGTTTTTTTCAGTAGCTAATCATGGCATGGGATTGTTCAATGACAGACATGTATTTGTTTAACATTTATCACTTGATGGTTTCATTTTAGAGAGACAAATAATCATGTTTTTTTGCAAAATGCTATATATCTCCATCATTCAGAGAAATAAGTAGTACTGCTAGGTTTTACACAGTAATAATATATACCTGCCTCACTCTCAGAGAAATAAGTAGTACTGCTAGGTTTTACACAGTAATAATATATCTGCCTCACTCTCAGAGAAATAAGTAGTACTACTAGGTTTTACACAGTCAAATGTGGCTGACCGGCTCGATTAGATCTTATGTAGCAAAATTTGAAATTGTGTTTTTACATTGGATAAAAGTAGAGACTCAGCTAGACAATTGTATATCATACACTACAGTTGAGGAACAATGGGAAAGTAATTCTGCTTTGAAAGATGATAAACTTGTAACCTACATTTTGAGAAAATGGCCTTTGAATGTTTTGGTTCACCTACTGGAGAGCTCTTCTTTATCTACAGGGGTGTTACTTTGGCAGATAATGTTACCCATCTAAATAAAAAGTATATATATATATAAATTCAGCAAAAAAAGAAACATTCCTTTTTTAGGACCCTGTCTTTGAAAGATCATTCGTAAAAATCCAAATAACTTCACATATCTTCATTGTAAAGGTTTAAACACTGTTTCCCATGCTTGTTCAATGAAACATAAACAATTAATGAACATGCACCTGTGGAACGGTCGTTAAGACCTGAATACAACAGCTGTACACCTTACCGTGAAATAATTACGAACGAGCCCTTTCCCAACAATGCAGTTAAAAAGCAAGAAAAAGTTGCTCAATAAAAAAAGAAAATAGTAACACAATGAAATAACAATAATGAGGCTATAAGGAGTACCAGTACTGAGTCAATGTGCAGGGTACCAGGTAGTTGAGGTAATAACTAGACTATATACAATGAGTACCAGTACTGAGTCAATGTGCAGGGGTACCAGGTAGTTGAGGTAATAACTAGACTATATACAAGGAGTACCAGTACTGAGTCAATGTGCAGGGGTACCAGGTAGTTGAGGTAATAACTAGACTATATACAAGGAGTACCAGTACTGAGTCAATGTGCAGGGGTACCAGGTAGTTGAGGTAATAACTAGAATATATACAAGGAGTACCAGTACTGAGTCAATGTGCAGGGGTACCAGGTAGTTGAGGTAATAACTAGACTATATACAAGGAGTACTAGTACTGAGTCAATGTGCAGGGGTACCAGGTAGTTGAGGTAATAACTAGACTATATACAAGGACTACCAGTACTGAGTCAATGTGCAGGGGTACCAGGTAGTTGAGGTAATAACTAGACTATATACAAGGAGTACTAGTACTGAGTCAATGTGCAGGGGTACCAGGTAGTTGAGGTAATAACTAGACTATATACAAGGAGTACCAGTACTGAGTCAATGTGCAGGGGTACCAGGTAGTTGAGGTAATAACTAGACTATATACAAGGAGTACCAGTACTGAGTCAATGTGCAGGGGTACCAGGTAGTTGAGGTAATAACTAGACTATATACAAGGAGTACTAGTACTGAGTCAATGTGCAGGGGTACCAGGTAGTTGAGGTAATAACTAGACTATATACAAGGAGTACCAGTACTGAGTCAATGTGCAGGGGTACCAGGTAGTTGAGGTAATAACTAGACTATATACAAGGAGTACCAGTACTGAGTCAATGTGCAGGGGTACCAGGTAGTTGAGGTAATAACTAGACTATATACAAGGAGTACCAGTACTGAGTCAATGTCCAGGGAGAGCTCTACAGTCGTGTTACATATATATATATATATATATATATATATATATATATATATATATATATATATAGTTAACTAAATGTATGGTGTTTTTGGTTTTTGTCAGTTTCATTGTTTGTTATGCTATAAATTGTTATTTTATGGTTGTAAGTGGTAAAATGAACTAGAAAATGTCATATTTTGTAATTCTGAGTAATTACTACTTTAGTAAGGATATAATTTATTCAGTACTACTGCAGTTACTAAATAATTCCAATAGACCACGAATGATATTTCAGAAGGTTAGTTTAGTTTTCTCCCTGGATACACCACCACACCCCTCACAGGAAAACTCCTGCACACGCTTTTTACTGTCCCTTTCCACACTGCTGAAGCAAGAGGAACGACTGAAAAAAGCATTTAACAGATTACTGTGAAATAATATAATGATGATTCATGTTTATTATTAGCTGTTTTTATGCTCATGTTTTGAAATTATACTTCATTACTATAACTATTATCAATAAGCCTGAACATTAATTTAGTCACCTCTGGTCGAGAAAAATGTATTTTCCTAGTACATTCATTGTCAGATTCATCAACCAGCAGCAAGCACTCTGCCTTCTAGCACAAGCGAGGGGCATGTTGAGGTACATTTGCTAACCACAAGGGTTGCATGATGTAATTTATTGGTGGGCTGGAAGACAAACTCTTGTCTTATCTATTCCGAGGTTGTTTAATCGCAATATTAGATATTTAAAAATGTATGTATACTAGGGTTGAGGTTGGAGCATCTGACTAGTGATTATTTACCCGGGGTTCAACACCTGCTATAGTCACTATTTAATTGCTCTTCCAAAAGCATCACAGGCCTAATACGAGATATATAGCTAGCTAAAGTAATGAGTGACCATTTTAGAAAATCATTGGACATTTAGTATTTGGTTGCATAATATTTTATGTCAATCATATTGCTGCTTGTAGCCTATAACTGATGCTTTGTGGTCTTATGCTGCCATCTATTGGAAATATTTAGCAATTAAAAGTTATTAATTCACATACAGACATTGGTGAGGCAGCTGAGAAATAAAGTGTATTAGATCAGTCTCAAACCTGCCCCACGCCAATTGCTGGACTTTCACACAGAGGTTACTAGGTCACCCAATTCAAACCACATTTGAAAAATAAAACAAATGTGTCTTATTTATCAAGTGTTCTGTCTTGCAATTATACATATAATAAAATAACAACAAAATAATCAAAATGCTATTTAATACTATAATTGTATTTACTAAGATAATAGTATTACTAAAATAGTTTCTAAAAGTGTTCTAGGCTACCCTACCCTAGAATTAGGGGATAGTGTTACGGCTAAAATAGGTTATAAGTAGGGTAAGAGTTTCTGTATAGCACTTTGTGACATCTGCTGGTGTAAAAGGGCTTTATAAATACATTTGGTTGATTGTTAGGTTTAGGGTTTATATGGCAAAAAACAGTATGGGTTTATGGCACTCTTGCTCCTCCTTGTGGCCGTATGTGGGTACTACATAACTCATTCATGACACTTGCTAGGCTCATAATCTGAGGTAGCAACTGCGTCAGATCTACAAATCCATTAGCTAGACCACCCAATTAGACAACAATCACCCCATTATACCCATTTGGTTTGCAACTCAGTGAACCTGCGCAGCAGGCAATTTGATGCCTAAGAAGGAAGAGTTCGATGCATATCAAATTACCCAGCAGCCACTTAGAAACAACAAGCCGTCAAAAAAAAAGGTTATTTCTTAATTAAAAAATTTATTCTGGCTGTTTAAAGAGGACAGGGACATGCGTTTTGTTTAGATTGTACACTTTTTTCTTAAAACAAATATGGTTAACCATGATCAGAAAATGTTTAATGTTTGATGGCTATCCGCCAGCCATCGCCTCTTAAACTGTGTCTCACCTCACTATAGGTGACCACAACATGTACTCAGGTGAACAGTGTGCGCGCTCACCAAGTAGCCGTAACCTTGTTAATAATAAGTTACCTGAGGTAAACCTACAGGGTTAACGCTCACCAAGTAGCAGTAACCTTGTTAATAATAAGTTACCTGAGGTAAACCTACAGGGTTAACGCAGGCAGGTCTCATTGATAACAATAGTGAAGCTGGCATTGTGACGCAGAACAATGGGCTGGGAATAGAATGTTCTGAATGCGAGTCGGTGTCACGGAGCTCAATAGAACTAATAGGAGCTGGTAGGGTGAAAAATGCCTAAACATAAGGCTTGTTTTTCGCGTGTAGTGTATTAAGATTATGAATTTGTTAATGTTTTTAAGTGGAACTGAAAGGATGTTTATTTAGTGTAAGAGGGAATGTTTTAGTGTAACGCCACATACAATAGACAGGAAGTGTGTGTTGTAGACAGGGGATTGGACAGTAGAGGGAGCCACCCCTGTCTTGGGAAGATTATATATACTGGGTAAAAGCGAAGAAGAGGTTAGAACAGACATTATCTTTGAACACTGTTCTCCAGCCCGGCAGGGTCTGTAAACTTATGCTGAAATCTTGTGATATAAATAAAACTTATAATCAAAGGACAGCCTAAGCGGACTCTTTGTTTGACAGCAATAATTACCAGCATTGACGCGATACTACACGCGATTACTTCATAACCAGGGACAGAAGGTAATATTATGAAACTTGGCTCCATGGCAGATGAAAAGGAACTAATTTTATATTCAGAAGTTCAGTCCTTGGACACAGAGGTGTTAAACACTAAAGTTACCGTCCATCTAGTGAAGCGAGGAGAACCGGACAGAGGGAGGGTAGGGAAGCCAGCATCCGTCAACAAGAGAGGGAGAAGCCCTCCACGGGATTTAACAGGTGTAAGAAACAACCAAGAATCTCCATCGGTCTCACAAGAAATGCAGGCAGCCGGTGATGATGTAGTGGTAGCTAGGGTAACTAGGATGCTGCTGGTAGAGTAGCTAGCTTAGCTAGCTATACCGACTAGCTTGGCTAGCTAGCAGGTCATTCGTCTGTCCCTCGAGGATGATGACGAATCCGGTGAACCACACAATTAAACAAGAATAGCGAGTGAAAAGGATCTGGCTACACTCATACTGTCACTGACCATTACGCAAAAAGCTAATTGAACAATAAACTTCGGTGTCTCAACACTGTAACTAACTCCATCGTTATACCCCAAGATCACCTCAGACCACTATGCGCGTAACTGGACAATATGCTTGGCGCCAAACCGTACGTGGACGCGGACAGTTCTGTACGGGGACGCGGACAGTTTCAGAACGCGGACATGAGCAGAGCAACACAATAAACTAAACCCAGTCTTTAAAGTCGGGTACTTTAGTAATATTTTTTTTTATTATGTCAAACAAAAGAAAATCGTTTTTTAAAACAAGATTTTGAGATCTGGGCACATATCCAAAAAGCGTCTCAGAGTAGAAAAATTGGTCCTCTCTCTCCCCAGACAGACTCATTTAATACTGGGTCGTTACAATATTTTGAGATCTGGGCCCATATCCAAAAAGCGTCTCAGAGTAGAATATGTGTCATATAAGTGCTGAGAATAAAGCCATTTTAGTCCTACTCTTATGGGTATAAATTAAAGCTATGCATGAAGCCTCTTTATTCATAAGTGTCCCACCTAGTTGGCAGATATTTAGGACACCTCATGAGCTGTCCTAACCAGTTAAGAGGTACCAGCAGGTGTCTTGATAATAGAAACATGCAGCGAGTCAGTGGTTCCTGTGCAACATGTAATTGCTTTGGAGCTGTCATTCAGGGCAGAGCCCCACCTGTTTAGCAGATGCTCTTACCCAGAGCGATTTACAGTAAGTGCATTCATCTTAAGATAGCTAGGTGAGACAACCAGATAATACAGTCAAATATACAGGATAAGAACATTCAATTTCAGCTAAACAATGGATATATAGTGTTTTGCAATAAAAATAATAATAATGATATACATCTAAAATATATTAATTAAACATCTGAGAACAGTAATATTGAAGGTACCCATAAGCAACCATTTCTGATTAAAAAACACATGTGAAAAATTGTGGAAATAGCATTTAGGAAATAAACTCTTAATAATTCTTAAACAAAATTGTCATCTCACCTCTTAGCTTTGGTGTCATGTTCCCCAGAGAGACTCATTTTAGAGGCAGGGCCCCCCTCCTCTCTCTCCCCAGAGAGACTCATTTTAGAGGCAGGGCCCCCCTCCTCTCTCTCCCCAGAGAGACTCATTTTAGAGAACTGACCCCTAAACAGAGATCCAACATGTTGGCTGTAGTTAACACAGTCATTCTTGAATGTCAATAGTTATCATTTATTAGTTATCTCTTATAAAACATTTACTAACAGACATATCGAAACAGTCAGGCTATTTAATGCAATCACATGAACATCTGGTTGTGAAATCTCTTCTCCATGGTAACTGTCAATAATAATAACAAGTTACTGTTTGTTAAGGTAGTTATAGACAGTGCAGCAACACAAGGCCATGTCTCACACTTATTTGTATTCATTAAAAGTTGCCATTTATTATCTTTTAATCTGTTCTTTTCTAAACGTATCTGAGAATGTAGACAGAAGGGCTAAAACGGGCTTGATTGATCTGGGGGATCAGTGATCTATACAGAAAGGTTTTTTGCAACAATTAAGAGATGTTTTATTATTTAAAGTAGGCTAGGTTATAATGTATAACCGTTTTTTTTGTTGTTGTGTAAAGCAGATCAAGGTCTATACCTCAGCAAGTGGCGACCCGTCATTCAGGGCAGGTGGCCTTTCGTGTTTTGCATGTTATTGTGGCATTAATACATGTCACATATCAGTTTGCTAGCATTTAAAAAATATATACACTACCGGTCAAAAGTTTTAGAACACATACTCATTCAAGGGTTTTTCTTTATTTTTTACTATTTTCTACATTGTAGAATAATAGTGAAGACATCAAAACTATGAAATAACACATATGGTATCATGTAGTAACCAAAAAAGTGTTAAATATAGCCACCCTTTGCCTTGATGACAGCTTTGCACACTCTTGGCATTCTCTCAACCAGCGACCCGTCATTAAGGGCAGGTGGCCTTTCCTGTTTTGCATGTTATTTTGGCATTAATACGTGTCACATATCAGTTTGCAAAAAATCTTCAAAAAAAAATATATCATTGAGTTAATATAGCCGCATACAAACATGGTCTCTTTTTTGTTTTCTTGAGTAAGGCAGCTCCAAAATGCAGGTGTTTCAGCCTAGCTCAGTGCTTTCTGTGGTGGTGGGGCAAGCCAGAAGAAAATACGGAGCACTGTGCCGTGATTGGCTCAGTGTTCTGTCACTCATGGGGACACTACATCACTGCCAATTCTAAGGGTAGAGCTAGAAAATTCAAGCCCCTTGGGTGCTGCCAAAGAGTTACATTAGAAGTGCCCATCCAAGAAGGTCATTGGCCACAGATAAAATGACGTCAAATCACATTATATCTACAGTAGCTTTGATTGGACTGATCATGTCAACATCATACTTTCAAAATCTTAGCTAGCAGTCGTCATCATGAATCAAGTCGACAATCTACAGGCAAATCCTTTTTAATCCTTGTCATATGAAGAGAAATAATGAAGAGAAATGATAGGACAGCTTTTGGGACTCTGCTGTTGGGACTCTGCTGTTGGGACTCTGCTGTTGGGACTCTGCTGTTGGGACTCTGCTGTTGGGACTCTGCTGTTGGGACTCTGCTGTTGGAACTCTGCTTTATGTAGGCCCTAACAGTTTGTGGGCACCGTTTGTCACCGTTATAGTGCAATGAATGTATTGTTTAGTGTTGTGTTGTGGAGTGGCTTTGCTGGCATGCATCCCCCTTTATTTATGTTTTGCCCCACCAAGATTGACATGCTAAAATCACCACTGACCTCAGCTATATCCTAGATGACCAGACTAAACCTGTTCAGATCAGTTCCCATAACGTTATAACAGTAACAGTAGCAGGAGCCTAGTCCTGATACAGATGGAGGTCTATACCTCAGCTATAGCCTACATATCCTAGATGACCAGCCTAAACCTGTTCAGATCAGTTCCCATAACGTTATAGACCTAACAGTAGCAGGGCAGAGCTTGTAGCCTAGGCATGGTATTTTACACACCATTTCAAACGGAGACCATCAGGTTGGTCAGCATGATAAGTGATCATAGCTCAAACCTACTCTGACTATTGAATGTCTGACGTCGACCTAACCTTATAATAGTTTGTAGTTTAGCCTAGACCTATGAGAGTCTGCCTGTCTTTCCTACATATCAACACATTTATCCGACTTCTAATGTTACCGAGACATACGTGCCACAGTTTCAACAGCCATTGTGTAACTGCGTAGGCTACACACTTACTTTCACGTTCATATGAGGAAATCACATAACTTCTTACAGTCGCTGGTGCAGCCGCCTGTTCTCTTGCAGATGAAGTAGCTTTTATAGGCAACTCATTCAACCAGCCTAAACAACAGTAAATAAAAGATGTCAAATGGTCAAAAGTCAATCCTGATATAGCCATGTACATCAAAGAGAGGTACATTGCTACAGATGTAGGATCTTAATTTTAGCCAGTTTGCTACAGAAGGAAAATAATCCTGCAGCAACAGGACATTTGAATTATTATGTGGATTATAATTAATGAACAATTCTTTTAATAGAAAAGTGGAATTGATCATCTTCACAAACCTTTTTAAAGCTTAAATACACTCAAATACACAACAAGTTTTAGTTCTCCTGCAACAGGGTGATCAAATTAAGATCCTACATCTGTAGAGAGATTATGTTTTTATCTAAATAAGGCAGTTTGAGTTATTAGCAATAACGTTGCAACTGTCAGCTGCTGTAAACCTATGTGATTGGATGTTATAGAACCCCATCTGAACAGTTTCTTTCTCCATGCTGTAGCCCTCACCAACTGGCCATCTGGCCCATAGAGACTAAAGGTAAATAAAAATGTATCAACCGCTACAAAAATGTACATTAATTATAATTCACATAATAATTCACATTTCCTGTTGCTGCAGGAATATTTTCCTGCTGTAGCAAACTGGCTCAAATTAAATATCCTACATATGTACGTGCAAATGTACTTGGCGAATAAAGGTGATTCTGATTCTGCAAAGGTTGAGTCTCTAGATTCCCTTGTTGCTCTGGGGAAATAATGAAATGGAAATCATGGGCGATTTAAACTGGTACTGGTTATCTCCAAACTCTGAGGCCATGTCATTTGTTATATTTCACCCTATTGATAAATGAAGCTAGAAGGCTGAACCCAGAAGACAACTCTAAATAAACACTAACTGATATTATCCTAAAATCCTTCCACTCATATTGTTGTGTCTCTTTGTTCAACGGACGTCGGGTAGCCTGTGATATTAATAGTGTAGAAAACAGCGGGGCAGGGCAGTGAAGCCAGGTCGCTGGCGAAAAGGCAAACACCCTACGCATCACAGCAATAGGGTTAAACCTAATTATAACCTGTCTATAGGGTTAAACCTAATTATAACCTGTCTATAGGGTTAAACCTAATTATAACCTGTCTATAGGGTTAAACCTAATTATAACCTGTCTATAGGGTTAAACCTAATTATAACCTGTGTATAGGGTTAAACCTAATTATAACCTGTCTATAGGGTTAAACCTAATTATAACCTGTCTATAGGGTTAAACTTAATTGTAACCTGTCTCACACTGCCCCCTATAAAAGCAAGTCCCGTGCTTCGACTAGTCAGACCCCTCACACATCCGGGCCATACATTCTGATGGCCTCACAGACACCATACTACTTCTGACACCAGTGTAGCGAACAGCAGGGCAGGGAAGCGAACCCAGGTTGCATGTGTAAAAGACAAACAACCTACGCATCGCGCCACTGGCGCCAATTGGGTTACTTGGTTGGAATTGTGACGTGGCTCATTTAGCGATTATCACTACACTATAGTGGAACTATGATACAATTACATTTATCA
>NW_025533867.1:62500-82500 GCF_020615455.1 Coregonus clupeaformis
TATAAATTATTATTAAAATGGTTATTGGATTATAAATTATTATTAAAATGGTTCTTGGATTATTATTATTTGCAGGTTTGTATCATTCACAGCTGAAGTTTCCAAATAACTGTTTCAAATGATCACTTTTATGCTCATCATAGCTACTTCATATGCGCACATGCTCGGAATGGGAAAAATATCCTTTCTATTTTATTCAGCTAAATTCAATGATATTCTTCTTACTATAAAATCATATCATGTAAAATAATGTCCCAGGACTCATAAGCATAGGCCTGTCTTGTCTGCTTAATGAAAAAGCCTACAGCCTATGGCATGGAGCATAGAGAGATAACATACAGTAGGCCACTCATATTCTGTTCTTCTGAAATACATTTTCTTCATATTATGTTTATTTAGATCTGCCTAAAATAATAAATAATTAAATTGATTTATTATACTTTTTAAATAGAGGTTTTCCAAAGGTGCGCATCAGCGGCTTGTATGCGGCTTGTATGCAGTGGAGGCCTGGAGATGCTAAATGTGTTTATGTTAATTAACGGTAAATTACTGTGAGACCGACAGTCTTTTACATGACAATAACCGGCTGACACAATGTAATGACAGCCTCAGCCCAAGGCCTGTGTCTGGGTCACCTAAATCATCCTCCTCCCTACCATTTGCCCCTGGCTGCTGCTGTTCTAAGGGATCCACTGGCCTGCTGTTGTCATCTGTCCTCCTCCTTGGATCATCTGAAAGGTAGAAAGGTTGAGGCGCAACATGTCATTAGTTAGTTTTAAAGGGCAACTTCCTGATTTGGACTCATTTTAGATTTGGTTAATTAATAAATGCTAGTCTCATGTGTGTGTTTGCAGGTTCCCAAATTATTTATCCAATTAGCATCAGCCGGCTGGTCTGCGACTTTGGACAGTTAGGGACCGTCAATAAATTACACAATGAAAATGAGACAATAGTTTCATATTGCATATCTTTACGTTTTCTTGTTAAATTCTTTCAATATTTGTATATGAATTTCTAAAATGTATAGTTGATTTGAGATTTTTAAGTAATTGAAATTTGGAGCTATTGTAATTTTTACATATTGTTCCATGAACATTGTGTAATTTACCGATGGTCCCTAACTAGCTCCATAGGGATATTCAAAGTCATCCCAAATTTACCACAGGCATTACTATCGGGTTGCATGCAGCTGCACCCTGAACTGATGATTACTTGTTTGCTGCCAGCTGTGGATATGTGGGAAACCTTCATTTACGTTGTGACGCAGTCACGACCACAAGTCTCATAAAACTCAGTTTTGGACAAGACTGACTTTATGACCAAAATTATCCTATTTACACTTTAAAGTTAATTTTGACAGTAGAATAATAAATGTTTCTGACTCATATCGATGTCACATAGGCTGTTTGCTAAATGATAAGTTGGTTTTAAGGTGCAGTTGATCTTTAAAGTTACTGTATACTGACATGACCAGGGCAACTCAACTGGAGAAAAAAATAAAGTGTATGCATAACAGCGCAACACAACTCCAAACATGACAGACAAGAAGCTCCATAGCCCCTAGGGCAGGAGTGCCCACACTTTAGTTACATAGGATCTACTTTATCCAACCTCTTCCTAACACGGTCTAACCCCCCCCACCCCCGTTTCTTGTGCTTTGCTAGTATGCGACTCATTCGAATGATGCAATCGTGGCTGCCTTTGATTTTGGGCCTTGTAAAGATCGATTGTTGGGCAGCTAGTTGAGACTCTTTGAGCTGGGCCTTGTAAAGATTGATTGTTGGGCAGCTAGTTGAGACTCTTTGAGCTGGGCCTTGTAAAGATTGATTGTTGGGCAGCTAGTTGAGACTCTTTGAGCTGGGCCTTGTAAAGATTGATTGTTGGGCAGCTAGTTGAGACTCTTTGAGCTGGGCTTTGTAAAGATTGATTGTTGGGCAACTAGTTGAAACTCTTTTACTTTTAGCTCATATTTCTTGCGAACAGTTTTGAAATGCCTCTCAACATTTCCCTTCTTAGCAAGAGCTACTTTTGAATGGCAGATCAGACACACACATTTTGAATTTGTTGTGGTGAAAAAATTATCTTCCTCCCACTCACTGTGAAAGTGGTAGATTTTCTGTTTCTTGGTGCTTGGTCCAGCACTCATATTAAACATGTAACCACAACTTCATAGAAAAAAAACGTAGTAAAAAAACAGCTACCACTGGAACAACAAAGAATATTCTGCTACAGGTCTGTTACAGGTCTATTACAGGTCTATTACAGGTCTATAACAGGTCTATAACAGGTCTGTTACAGGTCTATTACAGGTCTATTACAGGTCTATTACAGGTCTGTTACAGGTCTATTACAGGTCTATTACAGGTCTGTTACAGCTCTATTACAGGTCTATTACAGGTCTATTACAGGTCTGTTACAGGTCTATTACAGGTCTATTACAGGTCTAATACAGGTCTGTTACAGGTCTGTTACAGGTCTATTACAGGTCTATTACAGGTCTGTTACAGGTCTATTACAGGTCTGTTACAGGTCTATTACAGGTCTATTACAGGTCTATTACAGGTCTGTTACAGGTCTATTACAGGTCTATTACAGGTCTATTACAGGTCTATTACAGGTCTGTTACAGGTCTATTACAGGTCTATTACAGGTCTGTTACAGGTCTATTACAGGTCTGTTACAGGTCTATTACAGGTCTGTTACAGGTCTATTACAGGTCTGTTACAGGTCTATTACAGGTCTGTTACAGGTCTATTACAGGTCTATTACAGGTCTGTTACAGGTCTATTACAGGTCTATTACAGGTCTATTACAGGTCTATTACAGGTCTGTTACAGGTCTATTACAGGTCTGTTACAGGTCTATTACAGGTCTATTACAGGTCTATTACAGGTCTATTACAGGTCTATTACAGGTGGAAATGTAAACGTACTAACTGCAGACGGTTGCTATGGTAGCGACAATTTGGAAAACAAATGTATGTTTTTCAAATTTTATGTCAATCAAGCAGTTTTTTTATATTTTGGCTGTGCAGTAATATTCAACAAAGAAGCTAACCTGTAAGAAAAGCATACGGTGCTTCAGAAATGTGGACCTCATTATTTTTAAGCAGACTCGATGGTAACGCTGTGAATTTACAAAATATATATTTTTAGTGCATTCATTTTGAAAACTTTTATACGGCCTACTAGAAAGAAGTTTGCGATCGACCGGTCAACAGTGATCGACGTCCTGGGCACCAATGCCCTAGGGTATATGAATATGAAGAGACATGAGACTTGTAGAATGGAATAAGTTATAAGGTCTCTAAGATTCATTTTCATTTCATTCGTCAGTTCTACCAGCTAATGTGATATTTTTGGATTCCATAACATTTGAGGACATAACTTAAGACTATGTATTTTCAATGTTTTGTTCACCTACAATCTAACCACAAACCCGTCCATCTTTTCCCCTCCCTTTCTGGCTGCCCTCCACCTTCCCTTCTAAGTTCATGTTGGTTTATTTATTATATACACATGATATACACTGTGTGGACAAAACATTAGGGACACCTGCTCTTTCCATGACCTAGACTAACCAGGTGAATCCAGGTGAAAGCTATGATCCCTTATTGATGTTACGGAGGACTGTGGTGGTCATGACATTCTGTCAGCCGGTGATTGTCATTCAGATAACTGCCGGTCTCCTGCTTATTGTCCTTAACTAACATGAACACATTTAGCATCTCCTGGCTTCCACCCATAGCCTACAAGCCACTGATGTGGACCTTTGGAACATCTACATTTGCAAAAGTCTAATAAATCCATTGAATATAGCCTACACCATCACAATAACTCTATGTATGTATTTTAGACAGGTATACAGACACATGACATGAAGAAAATGTAGCCTACTTCAGAAGAACACACTCATGAACACAATAATGCTGTCTCCCTCTTATTATCAATAGCTCCTGCACAACTGCTACCACCCACATCAACATTCCATTCCAGGAACGGCCTTGGAGACAGACTGGTCGCTACACTACAACAATCACTGGAAAACAACAACCGTTTCTAGAAATGTACACAAAAAGAAACCTGCTTAGTGACAGTCCCTGTTCTCCTGCCTTCTTTAGGGAGAAGAACGTCAAGGACAGTTTTTTTTATTTTTTATTTTTATATTTTTAATTTTATTTATTTCACCTTTATTTAACCAGGTAAACCAGTTGAGAACAAGTTCTCATTTACAACTGCGACCTGGCCAAGATAAAGCAAAGCAGTGCGATAAAAACAACAACACAGAGTTACATATGGGGTAATACAAAACAAAGTCAAAAATACAACAGAAAAATATATATACAGTGTGGGCAAATGTAGCAAGTTATGGTGGTAAGGCAATAAATAGGCTATAGTGCAAAATAATTACAATTAGTATTAACACTGGAATGATAGATGTGCAAGAGATGATGTGCAAATAGAGATACTGGGGTACAAATGAGCAAAATAAATAACAATATAGGGATGAGGTAGTTGGGTGGGCTAATTTCAGATGGGCTGTGTACAGGTGCAGTGATCGGTAAGGTGCTCTGACAACTGATGCTTAAAGTTAGTGGGGGAGATAAGTGTCTAGCTAGCTAGCTAGTTTTGCTAGCTAGCTGGCTAATTTTTCTACCTGGTGTAGCAAGCTAACGTTTTGACCTCATTGGTTCCCTCCATGAATGAGGTGTGGCATCAAAGTAACGTGATGACCACTTCAAGGTCGTAGGCTTTCATAATATAATTTCTATAGAATATATAATATTCATTCATTTAAAAAAAAGTGTTAACCACAAAGTATGGGTTTGTTGTTTTGTTTTGGATTTATTGCTTTCATGTTTAATATTGTTTTTTCATGTTTCATGTTTAATATTGTTGTTTCATGTTTCATGTTTAATATTGTTGTTTCATGTTTCATGTAGGCCTAGTTATAATGTAAATTGCCTCATGCAGCGCGACACATCTCCTTCGCATAGAGTTGATCAGGCTGCTGCCCACACGACGCCAGTACATTTGAAACCGGATGAATCTGTGAAGAGCACACTTCTCCAGCGTGCCAGGGCCATCGAAGGTGAGCATTTGCCCGATGCAGTCGTTTATGACACCGAACTGCAGGAAGGTCAAGATCCTGGTGAGGACGACGAGTACGCAGATGAGCTTCCCTGAGACTGTTTCTGACAGTTTGTGCAGAAATTATTTGGTTATGCAAACCCACAGTTTCATCAGATGTCCGGGTGGATGGTTTCAGACGATCCCACAGGTGAAGAAGCCGGATTTGGAGGTCCTGGGCTGACGTGATTACACGTGGTCTGCGGTTGTGAGGCCGGTTGGACGTACTGCCAAATTCTCTAAAACAATGTTGGAGGCGGCTTATTGTAGTGAAATGTACATTCAACATTCAATTCTCATTCAACAGCTCTGGTGGACATTCATGCAATCAGGATGCCAATTGCATGCTCCCTCAAAACTTGATACATCTGTGGCGTTGTGTTGTGTGACAAAACTGCACATTTTAGAGTGGCGTTTATTGTTCCCAGCACAATGTGCACCAGTGTAATGATCATGCTGTTTAATCAGCTTCTTGATATGCCACATCTGTCAATATTAAACATGAAACATGAAACAACACGAATCAACATGAAAACAATGAATCCAAAACAAAACAACAACCCCATACTTTGTGGTTAACACTTTATTTAAATGAATGGATATTATCCATATATTCTATAGATATTATATTATGAAAGCCTACGACCTTGAAGTGGTCACCGCATTACTTTGATGCCACACCTCTCTTGGAAAGATTTTATTCGGGCACATCCATTATTCACCCTACTCCACACAATATGAAAAATGTATTTGCATGCGAGGTGTGACAGCAAAGTATGCTATGGTCAAAGTTACAATTTGAAGTTTAAACCAATTAAATAACCATTGGTTACCAACAGCCACAGACAGATGGAAGCAGGGAGTTCCATTGTCTGGGTGCTACCCTGGAGAATGTCCTGTTGCCAAAACGGTGAAGGTTGGGTTTGGGGATAATGAGATGTCCAGCAGTGGAAGACCTGAGTGACCCAGTGGGTTGGATGATGAGATGTCCAGCAGTGGAAGACCTGAGTGACCCAGTGGGTTGGATGATGAGATGTCCAGCAGTGGAAGACCTGAGTGACCCAGTGGGTTGGATGATGAGATGTCCAGCAGTGGAAGACCTGAGTGACCCAGTGAGTTGGATGATGAGATGTCCAGCAGTGGAAGACCTGAGTGACCCAGTGGGTTGGATGATGAGATGTCCAGCAGTGGAAGACCTGAGTGACCCAGTGGGTTGGATGATGAGATGTCCAGCAGTGGAAGACCTGAGTGACCCAGTGGGTTGGATGACCACTAAACATTTCTTAATGAACCCAATCTATAACGAGGCCAAATCAGGAAGTGCAGTCGCCCTTTAAAACTAACTAATGACATCTTGCACCTCTACCTTTCTACCTTTCAGATGAGCTTAGAAGGAAGCAACATTTGAGTGGTTTAAGGGGAAACATTTAAATGTCTTGGAATGGCCTAGTCAAAGTCCAGACCTCAATCCAATTGAGAATCTGTGGTATGACTTAAAGATTGCTGTACACCAGCGGAAACCATCCAACTTGAAGGAGCTGGAGCAGTTTTGCCTTGAAGAATGGGCAAAAATCCCAGTGGCTAGATGTGCAAAGCTTATAGAGACTATTTTAATTCCAGGTTGTAAGGCAACAAAATAGGAAAAATGCCAAGAGGGTGAATACTTTCGCAAGCCATTGTACCTCTGCTCCAAATGTCCCATTTTGTCCCTAACAGCCTGTTTGAGTTCAGTGAGTACTTCTCACTTTCACTCACGGCTTATCTATTTGTCAGTCTCAAGGCTCAATCTTTCTATTCATTATTTAATCTTGTATTGAAACCTCAGCTTCTTCAAACGACTAAAATATGACATTAATTAGAGTGCTATCCAAAAACCAGTAAAACATGTTACCATTCACATACTGTCAACACTCATTACATTTTACATCAACCCTCTTTCTCAATGTCTTTTCACTTATCGTAAGGTTTAGAAAACAAAACAAAACCAACATGATAATTCTCTCCTTATTAGAAGGCATTGTTTTCATTGTAGTCTACCCTAGCAATGTTACTCTATATTTTATTACCAACCTCTGTTGGATATTCACTTTCTGCTTCACACTTATTAAAATGTCTATTATTTTAAGATTGACATGTAATGCCCCAAATTTATAAAATACAAATTCAGAAGGGAAAATGTAAACTTTGGAGGGAGACCACTCTCCCAGGCAGCTCTCGAGACCAGGTTTCTTTCTGATTGCATCTTTCACTATGAATGGCCTGGCACTGTCCATCCGTCCCCAGTAGATGGCGCTCTCCGTCCATCATAAGTCTGGCGCCTGAGGGCGTAGACAGGTAAACAGACACTTTCCATTTTGCCTACTCACTAATTGGTTTAGAACGTCAACGGTTGGAATATCAACAAAAACTCCATCGGGAGTACACTAAATTATAGCCTTAAGTTTAAAAACAAATCTCTACATGTTCAACATTTAAATGGTTCTATTTAACAGGGCATAGGTTTTGTTTTCGAAATGTATTACCAAGACGGAGGAAATCCCATTAGCATTTATAGTTTTTATTAGTTAGGGGTAAGTCAATTCCCATACTATTACCAAAAATGAACATATGGCAATCTTTTTCTTAGACTATTTCCCAGAGCCTTTAGACAGTCATACAATGCTTTAACCTTATCTTTATCAAATGATCCATAAAGCGACCAACTCAGAATACTTTTCTCACCCCTTATGTATGTCTACGTTTGGGTGTGCAAGTTTGTATACAATTATTATGATTATTATTTCCATGATAACTTTATCAAATCTCCAGTAATCGATTATACACACATACAATTTCTAATTTTTTTCTTCTTCACAGAAGCCATATATCGGAACCCCTAGATAACATTATATATCGAAACCCCTAGATAACATTATATATCGGAACCCCTAGATAACATTATATATCGGAACCCCTAGATAACATTATATATCGGAACCCCTAGATAACATTATATATCGGAACCCCTAGATAACATTATATATCGAAACGTATTATTCAATCAGCTTACTAGGCAAATTCCAATCTCTTATTATCAACATTTCAATCTTATTATGTAATGATTGGTTCAGTAGTCTTCAGGCTTGGTGTCCTAAGAGTTCAGTTCTCCTCCCATTTCCACCTAATCTGTCACGGTTCTCTCTTCGATACCCACACTCATTTTATTGGTTATTAATCTGATCCTTTACAGTCTAAGAGATAACAACCCACACTCTCCTCATTCACACGGGAGGCTATTCCTCCTGTCAAAAAGGTTAGTCATTCACACATATTCTCTCATACATGCATGTTCAACACACCCAGGCCCGGCGCCACCAGGGGGCAGAAGAGGGCAATGCCCCCTTAGTTGGAATATTGTGCCCCCTCAGTTTTGTATCCCTATTCTGTCCCACAATCTGCCCCCTCCGTCACGCCCAACCCATTTGTTGTGTATGCTTCATTCATGCAACTCCCTTGCACGCATCATATGTACGTCATACACATTTTACCGGTTGAAAAAAACGTCACAGTAGAAGGGTGGGTCAATTTGACCGTTCAGGTTTACTTTCAAAGTTACTTATTACGAAAAACAAACGCGCAGCTGGATGGAATTTAGCTAATGTTAACAGTTAGGTAGGTAGCTGATAGTATGATGGATATTAGAAAGTGGCTCGCCAGGGCACAACGGGCAGCATCGGATCAAATCGGGGGGGTAGAAGCCTGCCACAGAGGCCAAAGGCAAGGCTGCTGAGCCGACGCTAATCACCGAGGCCAAGGCTGCTGGGCCGACGCTAATCACCGAGGCCAAGGCCGCTGAGCCGACGCTAATCACCGAGGCCAAGGCTGCTGGGCCGACGCTAATCACCGAGGCCAAGGCCGCTGGGCTGACGCTAATCACCGAGCCAAGGCCGCTGGTCCGACGCTAATCACCGAGGCCAAGGCCACTGGGCCGACGCTAATCACCGAGGCCAAGGCCGCTGAGCCGACGCTAATCACCGAGGCCAAGGCCGCTGAGCCGACGCTAATCACCGAGGCCAAGGCCGCTGGGCCGACGCTAATCACCGAGGCCAAGGCCGCTGAGCCGACGCTAATCACCGAGGCCAAGGCTGCTGAGCCGACGCTAATCACCGAGGCCAAGGCTGCTGAGCCGACGCTAATCACCGAGGCCAAGGCCGCTGAGCCGACGCTAATCACCGAGGCCAAGGCCGCTGAGCCCAGCAGCAAAGACACCTGCTCAACAGTCTTGCAACCTGGTGACATAGGAGGTAACCAACCCAAGGAGGGGCCTGCAGCCGGCAAGACCGAACCTAGCAGCAGTACCGCCAGTATATTACAAGCACCGACGCCTCCGTTAGTGCCTGACGACCTCGGTGATGAGGAGCCAGCGCAGGTTTGTCTGCGGAAATACCCAACCCGCCTGTACTGTGGGAGAAAACTGACGTTTTGTAGCACGTGGTTCAAAGGCAGAGAGTGACTGCTGCAAGGCAGATGCAGTTTGATGAGTTATGGGAGAAATACAAGCACACGGACACCCCCGCTCCAAGCAAACGGCAAAGAGTGGTGAGTAGTAATCTGAAAGAAATGTGGTGGAAACAAAACAATGGGCCAGCTAGAAGAGGACAATGAGAGGGAGTGGAACATACATTTACATTTACATTTTAGTCATTTAGCAGACGCTCTTATCCAGAGCGACTTACAGTTAGTGAATACATTTTTTTTATTTATTTTTATACTGGCCCCCCGTGGGAATCGAACCCACAACCCTGGCGTTGCAAACACCATGCTCTATCAACTGAGCTACATCCTTGCCGGCCATTCCCTCCCCTACCCTGGACGACGCTGGGCCAATTGTGCGCCGCCCATGAGTCTCCCGGTCACGGCCGGCTGCGACAGAGCCTGGAACAGACTGTTTCTCAGCACTCTGGATGCTGTACTGGGAGAAATGTCAGCAAGATTTAACCAACGAAACCGCCAACTTGCCTTGCACCCAGAGAATGAAACCTTTATGAATGTGGAAAAAGTGGACCACTGCTGGACTAAATCTCAGGAGATTTTGTGGAAACTGAGTTTACTGTCGCACGCCAGTTTCTACAGACTGAAATCGCCCGATCTGGAGAAGAAAAATGAACAATGCAGAGCATTTTGGAGAGATTCTCCGGGCATCTAACAGCAATGTCTACTGTGATGATGGCTTGAAGCTGGGATTAAACATTTGGAGCATCCACGGCAACTTGCCAGAACTCTTTTTCAACATTGAAAAACGTATTCAGTGAGCACAGACGGCGCATGTTGCAGAGGAGGAAAGCGCAGCTGATTCAACTGGCATTTGAGAGGGATCTTACAAGCAAATTCCGTGGGGAGTGGAAGGAGAGACTGCTGAGGAGGTTCAGCACAGCATCAAGGAGGCTGCAACTCTTGAATCTGGGTGAGAACAGGCAGCCTGGCTGGGCTTGTAGTATTTAGTTATTTGCTAGCTTTTGGAAATGCGTGGCAAACGTCAGAAATAGGCGTAGACGTGATTTTCTTTATTGGCGTTGCTGCCAAGTCTACTGCTTGATTTCTGTGATTGGATTGGAAAGGTTTGGTTTATACCCTTACTCCTGCAGCGTGCAAGGATATTTGAGTGATCTAATGCCAGAGGTACCCAATTGTCATACTTGAGTAACAGTAAAGATACCTTAATAGAAAATGACTCAACTAAAAGTGAAAGTCACCCAGTAAAATACTATTTGAGTAAAAGTCTAAAAGTATTTGGTTTTAAATATACTTAAGCATCAAAAGTAAAAGTACAAGTATAAATCATTTCAAATCCTTACATAAAGCAAACCAGACGATTTTCTTGTTTTTAAAATGTACGTTCAGCCAGAGGCACACTCCAACACTCAGACAATTTACAAACAAAGCATTTGTGTTTAGTGAGTCTGCCAGATCAGAGGCAGTAGGGATGTTCTCTTGATAAGGGTGTGAATTGGAACATTTTCTGTCCTGCTAAGCATTCAAAATGTAACGAGTACTTTTGGGTGTCAGGGAAAATGTATGGAGTAAAAAGTACATTATTTTCTTTAGGAATGTAGTGAAGTAAAAGTAAAAGTTGTCAAAAATATTAAATAGTAAAGTAAAGTACAGATACCTCCAAAAAATGACTTAAAGTATTTTTACTTACGTACTTTACACCACTGGTTAACTCTTTTTCTTAGCTAGCTCGACTATGCACTTGCCTCTGCTAGCAATACACTGTGCTAACATTAGCCTAGACTGTACCACAGAAAATAACAGTTTTAAACAGTTGTAAAAACCAACTTCTTCCAGACAGAATAGTTCCTGTAGATTCAGACTTACTCATCACCAATCTTTTGTTATGTCTCGTGGGTTTCATAACCACGTCTGTATAACAATTCAATAATGATGAGACAGGAGACAGGAATCAGTTCAACCATTTATCTGGAACGTGATCATCTCAACACATACAAACCCCCATGATGCTCTGCAGCACAACCCCAATATACAACAAATACATAAATAAGTAAATGGACACTAAACAAAACTCATAGAGGAATTTAAATGTTCAGTTGTAGAAAGTAGGGCCATGGGATAGGGTCAGAAAGGTCAGTATGTTTGATAACTGGTTACAGAGGTGACATAACAAGCATAAGGTCCATTATAACACAGTGAAGTAGAGGTGGGAGCTAAAAGCAGACATGGACAGTGAGACGGTGTGAGGAGGTCAGGGGTGAAACACTAGATCAGGACAGGTAGAAATGGCAGGGTTGGAAATAGACACAGAGACACATTCTGATCATGGCTCAGACCTGACCTGAGACACCCAAACAGAAGATGCCATAGCAAAGTCCTGTCCAGTAGGCTATATAGGATTTCCTTTCATCAAAATCCTACACATGGAAATGTGTCCAGTGTGTGTGTGTATGTCCAGTGTGTGTGTGTGCATGTCAAGTGTGTTTGTGTCCAGCGTGTGTGTGTATGTGTCCAGTGTGTGTGTGTGTGTGTCCAGTGTGTGTGTGTGTCCAGTGTGTGTGTTTGTGTGTATGTGTGTCCAGTGTGTGTGTGTGTGTGTCCAGTGTGTGTGTGTGTCTAGTGTATGTATGTGTGTTCAGTGTGTGTGTGTGGTCAGTGTGTGTGTCCATTGTGTGTGTGTCCAGTGTGTGTGTGTGTCCAGTGTGTGTGTGTCCAGTGTGTGTGTCCCCAGTATATGTGTGTGTGTGTGTGTGTGTGTGTGTGTGTGTCCAGCGTGTGTGTGTGTCCAGTGTGTGTGTCTCCAGTGTGTGTGTGTGTGTGGATGTGTGTCCAGTGTGTTTGTGTGTGTGTGTGTGTCCATTGTGTGTGTGTGTGTGTGTGTCCAGTGTGTGTGTGTGTGTCCAGTGTGTGTGTGTGTCCAGTGTGTGTGTGTGTGTCTAGTGTGTGTGTGTGTGTGTGTCCAGTGTGTGTCCAATATGTGTGTGTGTGTCCGGTGTGTGTGTGTCCAGTGTGTGTGTATGTGTTCAGTGTATGTGTGTGTGTCCAGTGTGTGTGTGTGTTCAGTGTGTGTATGTCTTCAGTGTGTGTATGTGTTCAGTGTGTGTGTGTGTATGTGTCCATTGTGTGTGTATGTGTCCAGTGTGTGTGTGTCCAGTGTGTGTGTATATGTTCAGTGTGTGTGTGTGTCCAGTGTGTGTGTGTGTTCAGTGTGTGTATGTGTTCAGTGTGTGTGTGTCTAGTGTATGCATGTGTGTTCAGTGTGTGTGTGTGTCCAGTGTGTGTGTGTGTCCAGTGTGTGTGTGTGTTCAGTGTGTGTGTGTTCAGTGTGTGTATGTGTTCAGTGTGTGTGTGTCAAGTGTATGTATGTGTGTTTAGTGTGTGTGTGTGTGTGTGTCCAGTGTGTGTGTGTGTTCAGTGTGTGTGTGTGTGTCCAGTGTGTGTGTCCATTGTGTGTGTGTCCAGTGTGTGTGTTTGTCCAGTGTGTGTGTGTGTCCAGTGTGTGTGTGTGTCCATTGTGTGTGTGTCCAGTGTGTGTGTGTGTCCAGTGTGTGTGTATGTGTTCAGTGTGTGTGTGTGTCCAGTGTGTGTGTATGTGTCCAGTGTGTGTGTGTGTGTCCAGTGTGTGTGTATGTGTTCAGTGTGTGTGTGTGTCCGGTGTGTGTTCAGTGTGTATGTGTGTTCAGTGTGTATGTGTGTTCAGTGTGTGTGTGTGTGTCCAGTGTGTGTGTGTGTTCAGTGTGTGTGTGTGTTCAGTGTGTGTATGTGTGTTCAGTGTGTGTGTTTGTCCCCAGCGTGTGTGTGTGTTCAGTGTGTGTGTGTCCAGTGTGTGTGTGTGGGTCCAGTGTGAGTGTGTGTGTCCTGCATGTGTGTGTCCTGTGTGTGTGTGTCCAGTGTGTGTGTGTCCATTGTGTGTGATTGTCCAGTATGTGTGTGTGTGTGCTTGTCCAGTGTATGTGTGCGTGTGTGTGTCCAGTGTGTGTGTGTTTGTGTGTCCAGTGTGTTTGTCTGTGTCAAGTGTGTGTGTCTAGTATGTGTGTGTGTGTGTGTGTGTGTGTGTGTCCAGTGTGTGTGTGTGTGTGTGTGTGTCCAGTGGCCAGTTTGTGTGTGTGTCAGTGTTACCATGGTTATTATTTACAGGGACACTGAGGCGCCATCATCCCAAACCCTAAACCCTGGATAGAGGGGCTCAGTGAATGTGGAGTGGAATGTGTTCAGGTGGGTCAGTGTGTCAGAGGAGACTCTGTAGAAGGACAGAGTGCCGGCTGGCCAGTCCAGATACACTCCTACTCTGTGGGAGCTGGAGGAGGGGACGTCTATGGTAGTGGACTTATTATTGTGCCAGGCAGAGTAACTGTTGCCATAGCAGGTCAGACTCCAGGACTTGTCATTGTATCCAAGCCAACAGTCATAACCACTTCCTCTCCTGCTGATTCCTTTATATGTCACTCCTATATAAACCCCTCTCCCACTCCTCTCTACCTCCCAGTAACAGCGCCCAGTCAGACCCTCTCTACACAGCACCTGTCTCCAGATCTCAAATCTCTCTGGGTGATCAGGATACGGCTGCTCCTCTGTCCTACATGTCACCTTTCTGTTCTCCTCAGACAGAGAGAGGAATCTGTTTACTGTGTTTAGGTCCAGTGTGAGATCACAGACATCTGATGGATGAAACCAGACACAATATTAGAAATCATCATCATCCTGAACACACACACACACACACAGCCTGAACACACACACACACACACACACACTGGACACACACACACACACACATCCTGAACACACACACACACACTGGACACACACACACACACATTCTGAACACGCACACACACACACACTGGACACACACACACACACACACACACACAAACACTGGACACACACACACACACACACACTGTACACACACACACACATCCTGAACACACACACACACACATCCTGAACACACACACACACACACACATCCTGAACACACACATACACACACTGGATACACACACACACACTCACACTATCATGCATGAACGCACACACACACACACATTTCTAAAGTAACATGAACACGCCACACACACACAGACACACACATTGTCAAAGCAACTCTTTGTAAACTTTGGTGTCCCTGATTTGTGCTTCTGTAGAACTACAGGTGATATTTAATATGACCAAGTAAGTAATGATGGTGGTCTTTGACTTTGACTTCACTTGAATTAAGACTTATTCTTAGTCATATTCTTCACAGCAGTCAACACTCACATTTTCTAAGTCCAGGTTTCATTGTGTTCTCTCCACCATGTTCCACACTGTAGCGGTAAGCAGAAGAACAGACAGTCATTGAGGGATACACCTTAACTCACACACACACACACACACACACACACTGGATACACACACACACACACACACACACACACACACACACACACACACACACACACACACAGTCAGCATATAACTTGTCCAAGTGTGTGTGTGTGTGTGTGTGTGTGTGTCCAGTGTTTATGTCCTGTGTGTTTGTGTGTGTTATGATTTACCAGTATTAGAACCCAAATGCAGACAAGTACACCAAGCCAGAGAAGGGTTAACAGGTTTATTTAAAATGTTCAATAGTCCAGGTTTCCAATAATAGGGGAAGAGCAAGTCCAGGTTACAGGGAGGGTAACAGATCCAGGTCAGGGCAGGTGTGGTACCGTAATGTCCTAGTGTCCGTGGTGAGTTCAAAAGAGAGTCCGGTAGTGGAGAGAGCAGGATGGTGGTGGCAGGAGTGAAGCGGAGGCAGGAGTCAGGTTCCAAATATCTGTGGCACAGGAGAAAAAGTAAATAGAACAGGCCAAAACACAAAGAGCAAAAATAAACAGGTTGAGTCGGCAGCGAGACTAACATGGTCGGACTATGATCTGACGATGAGTGGAAAAGTTTGACCGGGTCTTAAAGGCTGAGGTGATTATGGTGAATGAGCTGCAGCTGGAACCCTGACTCCCGCACACCAGACTTCACTCCTGCAATCAAGGACAGACAGAGGGGAGGGAGAGAGCAGAGAGAGAGCTACCTAGCAGCAGTAGGCCTAACAGTACCCCCTCTACGGACGCCACCTGGCGGCCGACGGGCTTTATCGGGATGTAACCATGAAACTCTCGACCAGAGCAGGATCCACAATGAAGCTCCTGGGCACCCAGGAACGTTCCTCAGGACCATAACCCTCCCAATCCACCAGGTACTGGAAACCACGACCCGGCGGCGAACATCCAGAAGTCGCCGGACAGTGTAGACGGACCCCCACCCACGATCCTGGGCGGAGGAGGGGGGACGAGAGGGGCGGGCACAGAGGGCTAACCGACACAGGCTTAATCTGGGAAACATGAAAGGTGGAATGAACCCGTAGGGAGGCAGGAAGCTGTAGCTTAACCGCGCAGGGGTTAACAATAGACAGTATCTTGAACGGTCCTATAAAACGAGGCGCCATCTTCTTAGACTCCACCTTCAATGGAAGGTCCCGTGACTTCAGCCATACCTCTTGACCAGGAGAGTAACCGGGAGCCTGGGACCGGTGACGGTTGGCTTGCCTCTGCATGTACGCCCGAGCTCGGGACAGAGCTACCTGGCCTTCCTCCAGACCTTGAAGCAGCGGCGCATGTGGGACTGCACCGAGGGTACCGCCAGTTCCCTCTCTTGAGAAGGGAACAGGGGAGGTTGATAACCCAGAGCACACAGAAAAGGAGACAAACCAGAGGAAGCGTTAGTCAAGGTGTTATGAGCATATTCCACCCAGGGGAGCATGGAGCTCCATGACCCAGGGTTAGACCCTGTGACACAGCGAAGAGCGGTCTCCATCTCCTGGTTCGCTTCTCTCGGCTTGCCCGTTGGTCTGGGGGTGATATCCAGAGGACAGGCTGGATGTAATGCCCAAAGCTTTACAGAAAGCTTTCCACACCTGGGAGACAACTGGGGACCCCTGTCAGAGACAATATCCGTGGGTAGACCATGAGAGCGGAACACATGTTCCAACCAAAATATCAGCCGTCTCTCTGGCAGTGGGCAGTTTAGGTAGGGCCAAAAATGAGCGAACTTAGAAAAACAATCAATCACCGTAAGAATTACAGTCTTTCCAGACGAGGGGGAAGTCCAGTGACAAAATCCATAGCGATATGCGACCAGGGCCGGCTGGGTATAGGTAGAGGTCGTAGATGACCAGCGCCGGCCTGGGTGGAGTTCTTACTTCGTGCACATACCGTACAAGCAGCAATGAAGGCTCGAGTGTCCGCCTCCATCGTGGCCCACCAGAACTTCCGTCGCACAAAGTCAAGGGTCCGCGAAACTCCAGGGTGACAGGTAAGGGGAGACGAGTGAGCCCACTGAAGTACCTGGGAGCGAGCAGACTCAGGGACAAACATCCGGTTAGGAGGACCCCAGGGTCAGCTTGATGATGTTGAGCCTGTCTAACAATCCCCTCGATGTCACATGTGACGACCGCAATACTGCAGGTAGGAGGCAAAATGGGTTCAGGGTTACTACCAGTATCAACAGCCGAATGAACACGAGACAGGGCGTCAGGCTTGACGTTACGTGACCCAGGACGGTAAGACAGAGAAAAAATTGAATCTCCCAAAAAATAGTGCCCACCTGGCTTGACGGGGGTTGAGCTGTCGCTGACTGGAGGTAAGCCAGATTCTTATGATCCGTCCAAACGATGAAGGGTTGTTCCGCCCCCCTCCAACCAATGTCGCCACTCCTCGAGAGCCAGCTTAACGGCAAGCAGTTCACGATTGCCAACATCATAATTCCTCTGCCTGAGAAAGTTTCCTTGAGAGAAAAGCACAGGGATGCAGTTTGTTATCTTCAGGGGAGAACGCTGTGACAACACCGCACCTACACCAGTGTCGGATGCATCCACCTCCACGACAAACTGGCGGTCGGGTCCGGCTGCATCAGAATGGGAGCGAGGCGAACGATGTTTCAGTTCTTCGAACGCTGATTCGCCCTTCATTCCAAGCGAACGGTCGTGAGATGGAGGTGAGAGCGGTGAGTGGCGCCGCAATGCGGCGTAGTCCTTGATGAACCTCCTAGAAGTTCGAAAACCCCAGAAATCGTTGAAGTTGTTTGCCGGGTAGAGGGGGCTGGCCAGTCCGTGACAGCAGAGATCTTAGCTGGGTCCATCCGCAACTCCCCCTGAGCGATGATGTAACCCAAAAAGAGGTCTCAGACACATGAAATTCACATTTCTCCATCTTCACAAACAGTTTGTTCTCCAACAACCTTTGCAACACCTGGCGCACATGCAGTTCATGTTCCTGGGAGGACTCTGAGAAAATCAAGATATCATCCAGATAGACAAAAACAAACCGATTCAACATGTCCCCGAAGGACATCATTGACTAGTGCCTGAAAAACAGCAGGGGCATTAGACAACCCAAAAGGCATAACCAGATACTCAAAATGTCCCAAGGGTGTGTTGAAGGCAGTCTTCCATTCATCACCTTTTACGAATGCGCACCAGGTGATACGCATTTCGTAGATCCAGTTTCGTAAAGATGGTAGCACCAATGAAGGAGGGGAAAAAGCAGAATTAATCAAAGGCAGAGAATACTTGTTCTTAATGGTGATGTTGTTAAGTCCACCGTAATCAATACAGGGTCTGAGTGGGTCTTATCCTTCTTAGCAACAAAAAAGAATCCCGCTCCTACAGGTGACGAGGAAGGACGCATAATACCTGCCGCCAAGGAGTCCCGAATGTAGTTCTCCATAGCCTCCGTCTCCGGCCGGGAGAGATTGTACAGGCGACTGCTGGGGAGCGGGGCTCCTGGCTGGAGGTCAATGGCACAGTCGTAGAGGCGGTGAGGAGGAAGAGAAGTAGCTCTGTGTTTGCAGAAAACGGATGCAGGTCATGATACACGCCAGAACATTAGAAAGATCCATGGACTCCAGTGGAGGTCGAGGCACAGTACTGGCAGGAGTCAGAGCAGAACACAAACAATTCACATGACAAAATGTGCTCCATGAAACAATTCTACCTGTCACCCAATCAATGTGTGGATTGTGTCTTATGAGCCAGGGGATACCAAGGACCAGAGGGGTCTGTGGGCAGTCGATAATATGGAATTGAATGTTCTCCTGATGATTTCCCGACACTCTAAGACAAACAGGAACAGTCTGATGGGTAATATGGGTCAACAATTGTCCATTCAGACCCTTAGCCTGCAGCGGACAGTCCATAGGAACAGTCTCCAAATCCATTTGTTGAGCCCACTCTCTATCCAAAAAGCTTCGTCTGCACCAGAGTCAATCAGCGCACTAACAGAGAGATTCTGGAACTGCCACTGGAGGGATGCCTGGAGCAGAATGCGGGAGAAGAGGAAGAATCGTGCTGCTCGGCTCACCAAAACTTCTCCCATTAATGATGAGCCGGCCTTTTCCCGGACGAACTGGGCAGGAAGGAACGAAATGACCAGCTTCTCCACAATACAGGCAGACCCGAGCCTGAATGCGACGTGCACGCTCCTCTGAGGACAACCGTACCCACCCACCTCCATGGCTTCGGGTTCAGTGCTCCTCGATCGACTTCGGGAAGACACGGCTTTCTCCGTGAGGGAAGATGCTGGGAGGAGTTTGTTGATGACAGACAGAGTTGCTTGGAACTAACACTCCTCTCCCAAGGCGGCGCTCCCGAATCCGATTATCCAACCTGATGGGGAGGAAAGAAGATTATCCAGCGTAGGCGATTCATCATATGACACCAATTCATCTTTTAAAGTCTCAGACAAAGCATTGATGAAGCACTCCTTGTAATGCCTCGTCATTCCAACCACTCACTGCTGCTAAAGTCCGAAACTCCACTGCCATCTCCGCCACACTGCGAAGCCCCTGCCGAAGAGAAAACAACCGCTTTGCGCAGCCTCCTTGCCTCGTCACGGGGTGGGGTCAAAAACCTTCCTCATCTCAGTGGTGAAGGCAACGAAGCGTTGCAATGTCCGACTGACTCTCCCAGACCCGCGGATCCCCAGGCACGAAGCGGAACCGCTAGTAGAGTTGGATAAGGTAGGGCACATCTGGGCTCTTTCTGGAGGCGTAGGTGAGGGGCTGTTGTTCAAAGCACCAACGAGCATTGAGTCAAAAAAAAATCGCCACAGGTTCCCATGTTCCCGTCATAGCGCTCTGGAGCAGGAAACAAAAGGCTCTCTGATCTGGGCTGAAGGGGGTAGTAAGGGCAGACACTTGATTGGTGAGTAATTGAACCTGATTAAGCAGCACCCGACTGTCCTCAGCAATCGTCTTAAACAGGGTATCATGTTGGCCAAGTAAAATGCCCTGATTGGCTATGGCAGTCCAAATTTGAGTGCACTCTGGGGTGGTATCCAGCTACTGTCTGCTGGGTTC